>NC_135478.1:66734601-67036267 GCF_052094955.1 Ictidomys tridecemlineatus | reverse complement strand
CTAGACCAGCTGAGCTCTGAGGAGCTACAAACCAACAAACAACATAGTGGGAGGAATGAAGCCCAGGGAATTGGTAACACCCAGATTCACAGTTCAACAAAGTTCAGAGGGACGTTAAAAGAGAGGGCAAAAGGGACATTGCTACCCATCTTCCCACTTTGGCTAAACTCACAGGGTTTGAAAATGACGCTGCGTATTCTGCATTGCTCTGAGCACCTGGGAGCCGGGAGCCAGCAGGTCTGCCATCTCTCACATCACAGTCATCGGAAATTGAACTGGTGTGAGGCTCTGAAAGAGGAGTTCTTAATACCCTAGCATTACCTGTGTATTGCAAAACAATAATTCTGCAAATAATCCCCTAAGACTCGCAGAATAGTGAAAGCATATTTAAATAAATTGCAGGGCACCGTCAACATCCACCCGCGTATGTTCTATTCACTGCATAAGTGGTGAGACAGACCTTGATATCAGATACATTATTTTTTCCTGACATAATGATAATATTTTTCTCATAATTCGCCTTGAGCTTCAACTTCAGTTCTGAATGAAAGAGCAAAGCAATACCTGTTGCAGATGCTGATTGGAACCTCACAAATGGTCGGCTTCTCTGCATGGGAAGGCGATGGGCATCTGCTTCGTCCCCATCACAGTGTTCTCCTGGCCTTCCACGTAGTCGTTAAGTGCCCTCCGGCCACCGCACACACATTATGACCCAGTGCAGCCTGTTTCTCCTCTGGCAGAGTCTCGAGTTGCAGGTGGGCTGGGAGCAAATGTATTTGTTGGAAATATGAGAGGGCTGTCAAAATATCTGCAATCTGCTACGAAAACCATGACACCAGTCAAGTTCATTCTGCTGCAGTATTAAACTAAAATTGTTTGTGGAGATAAAAGAAGAACTGAGAAAGTTGACATCTTACCCAACCCATCCTAACACCTCAATTTTAATGTCTCCTGTCCTCTTCAAATTGTTTGTTAATAATAAAAATGCAGCTTAACATTGCCTAGCACACATAATGGTAGCATTTAGTAGCATGTGAGCTTAGAGCTCAAATCAAAAGACGTAAAGTAAAAGGGTTTTGGGGTTCTTGGTTTGGGGATGGTTAAGTTAAATTCTAAGCTTAATTTCTTTATCTTAAAAATAAACATTGCTCAAGTCATAAATGTTTTGTGTAGTAGTGATTATAAAGTGTTTAGCCCAGTTCAAAACACATAGTAAATATAAAAATTATTTAGATTGTTACTATCACAGAGATTTAGTTTTTGAGAGAATTATGCCATTATTTTTAAAAAGACCAAAGTCAGGGCAGGGATTATTCTGAACAGAAACACAATATTGTCTGTGCAGCTGCCTCTGTTCTGGAAAAACTTCCATGCTCCATGGGAAGCAGAAGTGGTGTAAACTTATGGACTCTTAAATCATTCTTCCATCTAAAACTTTCAAAGGACTGGAATTTGCAAATAATTGACATGAGAGGGATAACTACATTGTATTTGCATCAATATTAGAGACAGAATCAGGAGGGTCTGTATTTCTTTCTAACCCCTGGGAACACAGCTGGAAATGTTCCTCATAATAACAGCTTTCTCCTGGAAAATAGGCTGTGGACAAAGGGACTCAAGTTCCATGACAGGAAGTGAGAAAAGGGGAGCCAGAGAAATTCATCTTTTCTTTGGCTTGAGTAGTTACTTAGATAAATTTAGCTATTGAATAATGGAGGCATAAAGCAAAAAGCACCTCTCAGGACTGAGGCAGAGGCTGGTAGATTACGAAAATAGGTTTCCCTGCATGGTTGTCTTTCCCCAGTGGAAGAAGACGGGTTGATCCAGGCAGGGCTCCCTTCAAGACTCACCAGCCTTCCTGCTTCCTGTGTGCACATTAGTTACAGTATTTTCTGTACAGCCTGCTTGCCTCCCGTCTCGCGGGGAGAGCAGGAGAATTAATGGTATGAATTTTGCAAGCCCTCATTCAAGGCCCCCCGAGATACGCAACATAAATATCTGATGATTGTGCACATTATTCCTTCAACTTGTTTTGTACCTAGAAAATGGGAGAGGAAGATATATGCATTCTTCTAGCAAACTTATTGATATTTCTTTTAAAATAAAATCAGATTTCTTTTTCCTCTGGATTTGGAGAAAATGTAATTAAAAATAAATTAGGTTTTACCTTTTCTGTATCCTCGCCAATGATTGACATGCTAACCATATTATTGTGAGATTGACGCATATCTGACACACTTAATCGAACCTCTCCATCTGAACATTATTGTTATTTTGTTTGTTGTGGTCCAATCACATCTGTTGTTAGCCCACCAATCTGAATTTCCCCATTCCTTGAGAATGTATAAGAAACATATTTATAATAAAGAGACTGGAGATATATTTTTCAAGCCCTGTATATGATTATCAGTTCTTCTTTAAATAAAATCACTCTTTTTCTTCAACAAAAGAATATATTTTCCTGCTAATTAAGCTAATAGAACACCATTAGCCACAGCTAAAGAATAATGGCGGCACCATGTTCTGTAGGCTGAACGTCTGGCTGACCAGTGAGCCCAGCGTCTTCCCAAGGTGCACCAGGGCCTGATCAATCTGAAAGCATCTACACACAGTGAGTGTGTAGATGCTTTCTGCATAGCCTCGCTGAGTTCTGTCCTGAGGAAGGCAAACTTTCCACAGCAGCGTGCTGTGGATATTTCCCCCCTCAGAGTAGCCATGAATTATTTAGTACTTGATTTGTTAAAGAGAAGCCTGGCTGCTCTCCAGTGACAGAGTTATGCTGCAGAAATAGAATATTGTTTAAGAAATTATTGGTGCAAAAAAAAGGCAACTAAAGCAGAAGGCACAGTTGTTTTTCCAAATATACATACAGAGCATTCACATTTATCATAATTCAAGGGCTTTATGGGAAAAAACTCCCAACATTATTTGCCTTTATAAAACTCTCTTTATGTTCCATATGCATCGTTGGCTGGATTTCCCCAAGCCTCTCCTCTGCAGCCTTCTGGATTGATTTCTTTTGAGGAACTCTCTTTGTCACTTATATTCAAGATAAGCAGAATATTTCTTTCACATCATCTTTTTATTTTCTAGTACTTCTCAATTTCACAGTGCATGGAATTATTTCTATAAAATGCATTCAATAGCATTTTCACTCCCTTTAATGTGTGTTTTAAAAACTTAATGTTGGCTTATTTAAAAAAAATAAAATAAAAAAGCATTCCTCCTTGTTCTGCCTCTTTCTCTCTCTCACTGCCTGCCTGTCTCCATCTAGAAATGGCAGTTTTTGTTATTGAAACTCCTTTGTTCTTGGATCCCAATCCTGGCCATATTACTTGGCCAAGATGTGATATGTACAGATTTTATATAATTTGGTTTAATTAAACAACATGAATGTCCAAACGACATGTTGAAATTTCAGCTATCACAAGCATATTAATTAGAAGTAACTGCATAAAGTTCAAACTTTGCTAGTAGATCTTGAGTCCACAAATTACTTCATAAATAACAGACAAGTGACCTTGCCAGCAACCAATCCCAGCTCTCCTCTCCAATCTGTTGTGATTGGTCACCACACAGCTGTTGTTTAATTCACACACAGACAGAAAAGTGTACACTTGTGTTTCCCTTTTTCTCTCAGTGCTAAAATCAAGTGGCATTGCACAAAGACTCTCCGACCTGGGAATTGGCCACCAACAGTAAAAGTACATTGAAAAAACAGAACACGGTGACACTGGGAGTAAAATTCAACTGAACACAGATGCAGTTGTCAAGGGAATTGCTGAGCAGGGAATGCAACTCTGCCACCCTGAGGTCTAGACCCCACCTAAGCTGTCTAGACACCAATGTGCAGCCAGAGAACCCTCCTGAAGAAGAACTTAGGGTACAAACCAGGGAAGTGGTTGCAATGAGAGAATGAAGCTGTCCCAGAGCCAATGAACTCACATACAACGTCACATAAAAGGAGTCCTCAGGGATACTGTATGTCATTGGAAAAGCGAAGGATAAAGTGTTGGAAGCTGATTTCAGACTTGGACAAGAGCATGACAGCTTTCGAAGGTGCAGAAATGATGCTCACTCCTTTCTGCACTGATGGGACTAGACAATTAAAGAATTAAAACACCAACGGCCTTAAGTTTTTAATGTTTGAAATTGCAGTGTAATAAAGATGTATCAGTTTTAGTGTTTTTTTTTCATTGTCTTACATATTTATAGCAGACAGTAAGAGATTCTTCAGGGTGTTGACAAACATTTAAAGGTCACAGAATGAACTTTCTTTTTCCTACCGATTATTGCCATATCACGTGCTTTTCCCCTGCACACTCAGTTTTACACGAAGTAAGAACTCCCTGTCCTTCAAAGTTCAGAATACAGGAAAATTGAAGCTTGGTCAATCTGCCATCCAGGATGAAGAGGTCTTCTAAGTGTGCAGAATTCATACTGTATTTTAATGTCATGCCACAGACTTTGTGGCACACTGATTGCTCAAATCAGGAGTACACCTAATTTTGAGGTCATTCTCTGTCTTAGTGTCAAAACCATGTTCCCAATGATCATTAAAATGCTCCTCTAATTTTTCAATCATTTTTATTGTAACAAGTGGATGGCATTTTCATTTCTACAATATTTTAAAACTCAGTGATATGTTAAGCATTCCTATGTGTTCTCCAGTTTTCATCTCTGAAGCCCATTCCTCTGACTTCTGACTGAAGTTTTTCCTCAAAAACATTATGGTTAAAACAAGGCAAAATTTATTTTTTAAATCAAGAAATAAAAATAAACAAATGGTAGACATATGAACAAATACCTTTGAACAATTTGTTGTGGTTTACTTTTGAATCTCAAAGCCAAGGAAACCGATATTATTTTTCCATGAACAGGTTTGCAACTTTATGTCTATATTATTAATTTTTCCATTGCTACTGTAACTGATGACCACCAATTTAGAGGCTTAAAACTACACAAGTTTATCGCCTTACTGTCTGGAAGTCACAAGTCCCAGGTGTCGATGGGGCTCCATTCTTTCTGCAAACTTGAGTAGAGAACGCATCTCCTTCCCTTTTCCAGCTTCTCAAGACTTCTTTCTGGCTTTTGCAGGTCACTCCAACATCTCATCCCTAGGAACAGGATGAGGAGCTCTCATGCTGCCACTGCGCTGGTCTTTTCTTAGGACAACTTTCTTCTTTCCTTCCTTCCTTCCTCTCTCCCTCTCTCTCTCCCTCCCTCTCTTCTTCCTTCCTTCCTTCCTTCCTTCCTTCCTTCCTTCCTTCCTTCCTTCCTTCCTTCCTTCCTTCCTTCTTTCCTTCCTTCCTTCCTTCCTTTTTCCTTCCTTTCTTCCTTCCATCCTGGGGATTGAACCCAGGGGTGTCCTATCACTGAGCCACATCCCAGCCCTCTTCGTTTTTATTTTGACACAGAGTCTTGCTAAGTCGCCCAGGCTGGCCTTGAACTTGGGATCCTCCTGCCTCAGCCTCCCGAGTCATTAGGATTGCTGGTGTGAGTGCTGGTCTTTTCTGGTTGAGAAAGATTTCCCACAGTTTTAAGGACCCAGATGAGACGGTCTGGGCTCACCCGCTTGACCTCTTCCTCAAGATCCCTACCCTGAACCACAACTGATAAGTGCCTTTTGTCCAGTGAAGTAACATGTGCACAGGGTTGCACAGTTAGGATAAGGGCATCTTTGGGTACTGTTATTCAGCCCCCCACCATATGGGAAAATGAGATTGAGAAAACCTCAGAAAGCCAACTGGCCTTCTAACAGGCAGAGCCACGGAATACTCACCTCTCACCATTTAAAATGCTCCTTTCCTGCCTTGACCTTGTGCTGTCCTTGGCCCCTATCCATTTCTATTGTGTTAAATCTGTATTATGGTTGTACTTCTACTACCAACTAGTAATTTTTCTTTTATTCCTAAGAAGTAAATAAAAGTAAGATTTCAGTGCCTACTTAATATTTCAACCTTTTAATTTAACAAGTAGTGGCACTTAAATAAATGTATCATATCCATTTTAACAACAACAACAAAAAAACTGTAGAGTGCACCTGAGCACAGAATAAAAGATGTTCCTTCCAAATATGATCAACATTTAATTACTGATAGTCCTGGATCTCTAGTTATATTAAAAATAAAATGCAGATACAGTTGTGTTTTGGTTAGGTATGGTTTTTCCTCCATGTGAAAACATTGCCCTGATCTGTTTGCAGGAATGATAACTGAGGTAGAGGGTGAATGATGGCGGTATTCTGGTATTTTGCATTTATTTCTGTTTCAAGTAGACAAATTGATGAAAATGGAAGCAACATATTTGACTCAATTTGAAACCAGTCTTCAAGCAAATATTTAATTAATTTTCTTCCTCTAGATTTCCTGGCAGTTTGATATTATGTAGATACCACACTTTGTAACGGACAAAGAGGAAACTGGGCAGCGATATGGCCGTATCCCCTTTGTAGGTGGTGAAGTCCAAACGCGCTGTCTTGCTGAGGCAGGTCACTGCAGTCCCTGTGCTGCTGTTCCTTTTCTGGTTCTGGCCTTGGACCCCAGACTCGTCTTGCAGGAGTTGGAGCCACTGTGACCCTCGTGCCCATACATTATGCCGTCAGGGTTCTGTGAGGGAGCAAGGGTGGCTTCCTGACTGAATCCAGTGACCGACTTCTCCAGGAACACAGCCAAGAACAAGGAGTACTAGCCTGTAGCCCTCATGTGGTGACCCCCAGGGACAGGGCTGTCATCCCAGCCAGCTTCCTGTCACCTGCATCAAAGTGTAAAGCAGGGGAAGAATGAAGAGCCTGAGAGAGAACTGGTGTAGAGAGAACAGGTCAGAGAAGCTCCGTGGGCCTTCCCAGGGCCAGTCTCATATTTTAAATCTCCAGTTCATATGTCCTTGTAATAAATTTATAAATTCCCATTTTAGGTGAAGCAAAGATATTTTTATTCACAACTCAAAGGCTAAGACCCCAATTATTTAATTTGAAAACTTCTGTGATCAAATGATGAAATAAAAGAATTTGAGGCCCACATTGGAGTCCATGAAGCTTCCTGTCTGGTTAACGACATTTAATGAGTGTCTGATGGGTGTCACGGGTAAGGCAAGATCCTGAGCTGCAAAGGTGCGTAAAACATAAGTCCAGTCTGGTCAGACATTTTTGCTGTAAAAGGGAGATACCAGAGCTGGGCTTTGAGTCGGAGAAGGATGCTGTCTTCCCTGGTCATTTTTCTGACAGACAGACCTTCTGGGTCCAATAATAATGCTAATGACTCAGGGATAGTGCAGGGAATTTTATGATCACTCAGTCTGTAAGATTTGGATTTGGCATTTTGTTTAAGCAGAGTGAGCATAGTACTAATTGAAATGCGGAGAAATTTACCAGAAGCCCCCTCCCTTTGGAAGTGTACCCACTTGTTAGGAGACCAAGGCCCTCGGATGGACTTACTGAGTGGTCTTGGCTCACTCAACCAATTGCTCATCTTTTAAAGGGGATAAAATAGTACCTACCCAGTATAATCATTTCACAAACTAAATAAGATAAAAATGTGAAACCCTAAAACAGTAGCTGGTATACTTTAGGTGTGAGATACCCGAGAGCTATTATCACTCTCATGTGCAGTGCAGAAACCCAGGGCAGCTGGCCAAGCGGAGGGTGGGGGTCTACTCGGGATGCACTGGATGGCCTTAGGAAAGGGAAGAGTCACAGCGAGATTTATTCACTGTATGGATGGTGACTACCTCAGGGTCAGCATTTTAGAGCTAAGCTAGTTATTCAAGCCATTCCTCAAAAAGTGCAAACAAATGATTCATTCTTCTTTTATCCAGCTTTGCTGTTTGGTAAAAAATCAGTCTCATTGTTATCGACAGAAACATTCATTTTCTCTGGTGCAATAATTAATGGCAAAAGGATGTCTATTGTTACCTTTTCATCAGAAAATAAAGATAACTAGTTATCTAGTGAGTAAATACAGATTCGTTTCAAACAATAGCAGTTTAACTGGAAAAGTTATATGCTAAGTTATCCCTTCCTTGTGAAAGTCATACAAATGTAACTGAACTTATTTGATGGATTGAGGTTAAGTGAATGTGGTATAAATATTTATAAAACAATTGTATTACATACATAATTTATACACACACACACACACACACACACACACACACACACACATATATATATATGCATGTGTAAGAATGTGTTCACAGGTGTGATTATATACACACCTCATATTTGTATATATATATATATATATACTTTATATTTGCATATAGATACATACATACATACATACATATATGTGAGAATGGACTGAGGAATAAATGTAGTACAAAAAATTAGTGCTAAGTCACCCCTGCACAAAAATGAGATCTTAAGAAGACAAAGAAATAGGCCTCAATAATCAAAAAGAAACAAACCAGGTATGCCTCTAGGTGGTTCGGTGTGTGCTTTGTGAAGATGGTTGGGACATCACAGTCACTAATTATATATAAACAAATCTTCCTCCTTGTAATGATCAGTAAAAACCACCCAGATAAAACCTCAGGACGTCGATACAATGTGCTGGTCCAGGTAACATGTCCCTCATGTGATGTTCCCCACCCCCTCACTCACCAGGTGTGGGTGACCATGGCTTGAGACCTAGAAGTGCTGGGAGGGAAACCTTGGCCAGGGACAGCTAGACAGTAGTTCCTGGGGCCCTTTGTCATGGGTCCTGAGCCTGTAGGGCAGTGCTACGATGCGGTTTTTCTTTTTCGTGCATGCAGGAAGGACGCAGGCTGAGGCCATGGTGCTGTGATCTGCGTGGGGCGGGGGAAGTGACAATGCTACTTCACTTGCACATTTTTGGTGGCATGTACCTTGCCCCGACTCAGCCATCATTTGCACAACATTAATGTTAATTAAACTTAGCAGAAGCCCAGGACTATACGGGCAGGGTGAGGACAGAGAGTGGGAGGTGTAGCCTTGACAAAAGTGGATGTTGCCCCACAAACTATCATGTGCCTCGCAGGTGGGACCTGTCTGAGCCACTAGCACCTCTGCAGGGTGACTCAGTCAGCAGGACCTCTAAGCTGGATCCGAACCTGGCTCTGTGCAGAGGCAAGAGAAGAGGTGTGAAGTGATATTGAGCTACTGGAGTTGCCAACTCTTTCTCTTTCTAATATAAATGCACATAGAAAATGAAATAGAGGGCAGTGGACAATGATGGGCTGGCTTTAGTCTTGTGCAAACATCACCTATGAGATTCCCCAGGTCTTTTCCTCTCATACAGTCAGAAAGTAGCACATCTCAAATATTCATTCAGGATCTCACCTCCTGAAAGATATCATGCACCAAGAATCAGGCACTAGGAGCTGTGGAGATTTCCTAAGAATGTGCAATAAATATAAATAAATGAATGTGTCTATAAGCACACATGCATGCATATGATATGAAAAGGCCCCAGCTAGTACAAAGGTATTCTGAATATTTATCTCAGTTGCAGAAAGCAAGCAAGGCACTACAGTTCCCCAGGTCTCCCAGTGCTAGGTACATCTCTGAGGTCAGCATTTTCTCACTGTGCAGCCCACGTACCTTGGCAGATTCTGTCTGTATGATGGATGAGCATTTCCTTGAGAGACCAATGTTTCTGTGACAAAAATATCAAATCTTATCTCCAAGAACTTGAAATAATATTAATAATACATGTTATGATAATAATACATTTATAAATTTAGAAATTGCTTTTGCATCTAGAATTCTGTTTAAAATATCCAGCAATCCCTGGAAGCATACCAATGTGGCTCATCTTTGAGCAGACAATGTAACTGAGGAAGAAAGAAGCCAAAGAGTTACAGTAAGCTGCTCCTCAGTATCCCAAGTAGAGGTGAGGGCTGAGGGTAACTAAACTGTATGCAGTTCCCATGTTTTAATGTGAAAGTTGGATGTTACTGATCAGAGTGTATGTATCTGCATGGAAGTTACTGAAAATCATGTCTTTCCAAGAAGCCTCTTGCCTCCAGGATAAGGTGGGTGCACCTAGACCAGGGGATCGGAACCCTCTGGGCTCCCTCACCAGTCACCCCTACTCCTGCCTCCCACTGTGGAATCCAGCAAAATTAAGCCATTCTCAATTCCCGGCATCCTCCCACTATTTAAGTCACCTCTTCCCAGAAAGTCTTCTCTCCCCTTCCTCCCTCCCCCGAAGTCTTGGTCTGGCTAACATCCAGGTATCTTTCAGGATTCACCTCAGACACCTCATGTGTCCGTGCCTGTCCACCATGCCCTTGGCAGACTAGACGGCCTGCCCTGTACCTCTTTCCCATTGCTGTGTGTGCACCCGGCTGGGCACACATCATGATTGTCTCCTAATTAGTGCTCATGGGTTAGTGCTAGCCCAGGAACTCCAGGAAGGCGAAACGGTGTTAGTTCTCTTCTTCAAGTTTGAGCACATAGATACGTGTTCTAGCATCTATTAAAAGGAGTTAATAGATACATATAAAAAATAAAACAGTGGCTTTTTGATGGAATGATTTGTTTTGTTAAAGGCTATACACTACCATGGAGATACATTCAGCATATTTAGAGCCAGTTGATTACATCATTAGAGATTATCACTTAATGATTATTATCTGGCAATTATAATCTAATTTTCTATGCTTTTTCTATTTAGGAGTGAATGGATCAAGTAAAAAAAAAAAATTTGGAGTTCTTCCTAAATATCAATCTTGGTTCCAGGATCCAGAGAGTTCATTTATAGTAAAGATAAATTAAATAACAAATACTAAGAGTAGGGAAAAAATCTTCATATCTCACATCCTACTGGTTGTGAATCAGTAATATCAGCTCAATAAACTGATACATAACATTTATTTTTAGAAATATTTATTATCCTCTAAAATTATTGGGGTTCAATCTCTCAAGAATACTATTAAAGAGTAGCTATAATTCTTTAACTACAGGCTGATTTACACGTAGCTTGCCTTAGTCCATTTTTCTGTTGTTATAATAGAATACCCAAGACTGAGTAACACATAAAGAAAAGAGGTTTACATTGGCACACAGTTCTGGAGGCTGCAAGTCCAAGTTCAGGTGGCTGCTTCTAGAGACGGCCTCTTGCTGCAAAGTAAAAGGGAAGTAGATGTGTGCCCAAATGACAAAACAGAGGTGGCCATGCTTTACAATCACCCTTTTGCGGTAAATGAATCCATCCCCACAAGTGCAAGAAGTCATGTGAGAAAGCCATGAATATCTCTTTGGAACTAATGGCCCTCCAAAAGCTCCACCTCCCACCATTGCCCCACGTCAATCAAGCTTCACAGGAGCTAATGCAGGGGACAACCGTCACCTCACCTTAGCAATGTTCAACTTCACCAATGATAGCCTTGACCAATAGACTCACTCCTTAAAGACCCACTAGGTAATGAAGGAATGAGCACAGCATATTAAATATATCACCTCGTATGGTTATACTATTCATCCTTACAATTAAAAAGCTCAAGTTATCAAAATTTTTACCCATACTAAGAGAAAAAAAGATTGCCAAAAGTTGTGCGTTATCTTATTTATAGAATATTGAAGATTACATCTTTCTCATCCAGTATTTTCTTATTATATACAGTCTAGCCAATTTTATTTTTATACCAATGCACTATAAGAGATCAAAAATACATTTGAAATTTTAGATCAGTTTTTTAAAAATTGTATATATTTTCCCTGCTTTTTTTACAATCCTCAAAACCAAACATGTTCCGTTTATTTAATGTGAGATTTGTGATCCCACCTTTCTTCATAACAAATTTCTCTTTAGTAAAATGTCTAAAAAAGACTATGCTGTAAAAATATTTATAATACTCTTAAGAATAAAACCAAGGATCCAAATTGCACAGATGCCATTGACCATCTATCAAAATCCTCTCTGCCTCACCTCTTAACCCCAGACCCTGCTGCCACACCTGACCAGCGGGCCTAACCAGCTTCACCCAGGTGAATTAGGTAAGGCCTCATCTCAGGCCAGGGCTGCTTATCGCCTGTGTCCTGCCTCGGACCTTCTCTAAGCCATGGCAGGAAATCAACAGCATTCATTCTGCATTCACGTCTGAGCATTCTAAAAGAACAAAACCCGCTCATGCTCACGGGGCCACTGTGATCAATGAATGAAGAGCTGATGGACACGTTTATTTCTATGACAATTCAGTGGTACATGTGATAATGCTCCTTAGAAATTCTTGGGTAGTATCACAATTACACAATTTCTCACTTATGGAAGGCTGAGATAAGGAATGGGTAGAATGTGAAGCATTGTTGTGTCAGTCGTACTCAGAGTATGATCCTTGACCAAGCAGCATTAACGCTCCAGAGGACCTCTTACATATGAAAATTATGTAGCCCCCTCAAAATACACAATGAGTACTCTGGGAATGCAGAGTTTTAATAAGCCCTCTAGCCTAGAAGAGACGTTGAGCTGCACAATCACATCTCAATCATAAGAGGGCGTTCTTAAATAAAAGATTATGCAGTTTGGTGGCTGTTGTTACAATTTTGGAAGCCCTGAAAAAATAAAATAAACCAAGGTTGTATTAATCAGGGTTATCTAGAGGAACCAAATAAACTGGAAGTATATTTATAAAAAAGGGACTTATTCGGTTGGTTTATGAGACCAGAAACTGGATGATCCAGAATGGCGGCCATAGGCTAGAGAGCAGGAAGAACAAATAGCTGTGCCCTCCAAGAGGCTAAAGTTCCAGAACAAGAAGGGTCAACGGTGCTACCCTAGTCCAAGACCAAAGGCTTCTGGAGAATCACTGGCGGAGTCTGCTCGGGAAGAGTGAAGAACGGAGAGCTCCATATCCTTAGAAGATTGCAGCAGCAATCAAGACCCAGGTCAAGAAAAATCAAGCTTGCATCTGAGGCTGCTTCCTTGTTCTTTCAACTTTATCCCATCCAAGCCAGCATCCTACTGGGCAGTACTGCCCCCCCCACTTAGGGAGGGTCTCCATTTCAGTTGGCTATCACACATGCCAATCATTCCTAGACACACCTTCATGGGCACACCTATATGCCTCTTAATCCTCAGCATCTCTTAATCCAGTCAATTTGACAATTCAAATTAACCATTATGAAGGTGGATGAACATTAATCCTGATTCTAAATACCCCAAACCAGAGTGTTTCTATAATGGAATTTATGAAACTCCTCGTCTCCTACCACAGATGGGTTGACTGTGCTGAAAATCAGTCCCAGAATCTAATTGCAGGGATGCAGGTCTTACAAAATAATAGAAAAGATCATCTCTATAGAGAGTAACTATGCTAATAACAAGAGCCAGGAAAAGAAAGATTCTTGTATGTTGGATGGCCATATTTAGGTATGTGAATCTAAGACTCATTTATATACACATGCACACATACAGAGATGTGCCAGATACACACACACACACACACACACACACACACACCATTACATTTATATGAATGCATATGTATATAGACATGTTTATGTATTTGTTTATGTATGAATGGATAGATTTCAACTAAAATTGACCTCACAAATTATCAATTAATTTATTTTTATTTAAAAATTTTTATTTTTCACTAACATGGATTGGCTGGACATGTTAATTTGGTTCAATACAATACTATAATATATGCATACAGCACACACTGATCAAATCCAACCTCCCTTTATCCACTACCCCCACTTTCTAATCCCTAGTGAACATTATTCTACACAAAGGTCAGCCTTTTTTTTTAAAATTCAATTTTACACCCAAGGCAGAATATGTGATGGTACCTTATCTTATTTCACTTAACACAATGTCCTCCAGTTCCATTCATTTGCCACAAATGGCAGGATTTTATTCTTTTTATGACTGAATTCTGTATATATACCACATTTGCTTTATCCATTCATCTACTGATGGTTACTTAGGTTGATTTCATACCTTAGTGATTGTAAAGGGTACCACAAAGAAACATGGGCACGCAGGTATTGCTTTGATATGCTGATTTAATTTACCTTGAATATGTATGCAGAAGTTGGAAAGTTAGGTCATATGGTAGATAGATTTTTGTTTTTTTGAGGACAGCCCACACAGTTTTCCATAGTGACAGTCTGATTTACTTTCCTACCAACTGTATATCTGAATTTCTTTTGTTCCATATCCTGGCCAGTGTTTTCTTTTGTTGTAGTTTGTTTGTGTGTGTGTATGTGTGTCTTTTGATAATAGGCATTTGTACAGAGTTTCTGAGGAGAGGGACAGACAGAGATCAGATTCAGTTTTCTACGTATGGATATCCAGTTTTCCTGAAACCACTTCTTTAGAGACTGTCCTCTTTGAGGTGTATGTTTGGGTACCTTTATCATAAATTGGTTGGTTACGGATGCGTGGATTGGTTTCTGGGATCTCTATTCTGTTCCATTGGTCTGTGTGTCTGAATTTGGGTCAGGACCATGCGATTTGGGTTACTACAGCCCTGCAGTATATTTTTAAATTAGGTATTGTGATGCCTCAAGCCTTTTTCTTTTTGTTCAAAATTTCTTTGACTATCAGAGTCTTTTGTACCTCCTGTGAATTCTGTGACGGCTTGTTCTAGTTTTCTGAAGAGTGTCATTGATAGTTTGATAAAAGATTTCATTGAATCTGTAAATCACTTTTGAGTAGTATGGACATTTAACAATATCAGTTCTTCCAATCCATGAACATGGAAGGTCTTTCAGCATGCATGTGTGTGTGTGTGTGTGTGTGTGTGTGTGCACACACTCGCGTGTTTTCAATTTTTTTCACCTGATTTTTAAAATTTTCATTGTAGAGGTCTTTCACTCTCCCTTAGTTAAAATGTTTCAAGATATTTCATTTTATCTTATTTATTTGCAGTAGACACTGAATGAAATTTCTTTCATAATTTCTTTCTTAACATTCTCATTATTGGTGCATGAAAATATTACTGATTTTTGTCTGTGGGCTTTGTACCCAGAAACATTACTCAGTTTCTTTGTGATTCTGACATTTGGCAGAGTCTTTGGGTTCATCTATATTTAGTATCATCTCTTCTGCAAATAGAGATAACTTGACTTCCTCCCTTCCTAGTTCTGTGTCTGTTATTTTTTTCTTTTGCTAAATTGCCCTGGCTAAGAAGCCCAGTACTATATTGAATAAGAGCACAGGGAGTGGACAGCCAGCTTTGTCCCAGATCTTAGAGGAAATGCTTTCAACTTTCCCTGTTCAGTATGCCTTGGCTGTTGGTCTGCCACGTTATGTGTGAAGGTGCAATCCTTCTGTACTTAAGTTGTTTCAGACTTTCATCTTGGAGGGATGTTAGATTTTTTCCCAATGCTTCTCTGCATATATTAAGAGGATATGACCTCTATTCTTCATTCTGCTGATGTGATGTATCACATTTGTTGATGAGCATATGTTGAATAACATGAACACTTCTATCCCTAGGAAAAGAACTTGATCATTGTGAATGAACCTTCTGATGTGTTGTAGAATCTGATTTGCTAGGATTTTGAGAATTTTTGCATTTGTGTTCATTGGGGATATTGTTCTATGCATTTCTCTTTTGTTGTGTCTTTGTCTGGTTTTGGCATCAGGCAATTCTGGTTTCACAGAATGAATCTGGAAGGGTTTCCTTCAGTATAATCCTTTGGAATAGTTTAAAAATGAACAATGGATTACTGAAGAACTCAAAACGGAAATGAAGACATTTCTCAGAATAAATGGAAATGAATAAACAACATACTTAAACTCATGGGATACAGCAAAGGCAGTACTAAGGCAAAAGTTTATAGGAATAAACAACTACATCAAAAAATAGAAACATTTTAAATACGCAATCTAAGTGATGTATCTCAACACTTAGAAAAGCAAGAGCAGGCAAAACCCAAACTTAGAACAAAAGAAATAACAAGCCTTAGAGTAGAAGTAAACGAAATGGAGAATAGAATCATACAAATGAGTAATGGGACAGAGTTGATTTTTGAAAAAAAAAAAAAAATTCACAGATTCTTAAATAAACTAACTAATGAAAAAGCAGAGAAGATCCCAAATAAATAAATTGAAGATGAAAAAAGAGACATTATACCTAAAACCACAGAAATACAAAGAAGCATTAGAAAGTATCACAAACAACTATGTACCAACAAATTGGAAAACCTAGAAGAAATCAACACGTTTCTGGGCACAACCTATTCCCCCCCCCTCACTTAAACTATGATGGCATAAAAAAGTCAACAAGACCAGTAACAAATAGCAAGATGGAATCAATAAGAAAATAGCTCTCAAAAAAGAAAACTTCAGGACTGGATGACTTCACTGCTGAAATCTATCAATTTTTAGACAAATAAATAAAATAGAGAGAGGCCAATTAGAACCCAGTGTTAGGAAGCAGATGGTCACTGGGAGTCGATGACAACGGGGGCAACCCCAGGTGTGACTCAGCAGTTCATCCTTATTATATGCAGCTCGTATTGCTCTTCTTACAGGATTGACAATGTCAATGAGAACATCTGCCAACTCCTCATCAGGGTGACCTGGTGGCTAGGCTGGCGGACAGACCTCAGAAAACCAAACTGCTCCATGCAAGGTCAGGAGAGAACTGCTCTTCTTTTTGTGAGACTGTGTCTTATGCCCTGGAAGAACCTAAACTCAACCCTGGGGCACTGGTTAAATCATCTACTTGCTGCCTGGGTTGGCTGCTCTGTGAGTGTCACTCTATGATCTAGGAAAGAGTCAGTTTGACTACTGTTGTGGAAAAATAGAAACATCAACAGGATAAAAACTCACTAGTCTACCCCCAAAGAGACCTTGGCTATTTATTTTCCTGTTCCCCTTTGACATTTCTAAATCACCTATGTTAGCAACACAGAGAACTCATCTCAGGCGGGAATTCTCAGGAAAAAGCAGAATATCACATACTTGTAATTCTCGCTGTCCAGTCTGGCAACCGGCAGCCACATGGAGCTGAGGACTTGAAATGTGTCTCAAGCAAATTGAAACAAGTTGTATAAAGTTCCAAGACTTAGTGAAAAAACATCAACGGTCTTACTAAGTCCCCAAGTGTGTGGGAAAGTATTGCAACAGCAATAAAGAACTAACACACAGCCCGATTAAAAATGGGCAAAGACTTGAACAATAGCTCGGGGAAGATAAAAACAGCCACTGACACCAAGAGTGACCTATTCCAAGGGGAAGACCTGTGGACATGATGCTGAGTCAAAGCGGTCAGAGGAAAGGATTATACTTTTTATTACAGCTGCATCATTGTAAAACAGATAGATGTAGATTAAGTTAAGTCCCCGATGCTGCAGTCTGGCTGGCCACAAAATAACCAGGAGGTCACGAGCCACTTGTAGGTTCAAACAGGAACTACTTTATTGCCTGAACTCCAGAACTCCACGGAAACTCCGTGAGAACCTACGGGAACTCAACAGGAACTCCAGGGGAACTCCGCGAGAACTCAAAAGTAGCAGGCAGCCGAGGCAGCAGGAGCCGCCCCACTGCCGGACAGCAGAGGTCCACATACACAACTGAAGACACAGCTTGCCCCAATCCAGCATCATCCAGTTACAGCAATCAGTCACCGTCCCCATAATTATGCACAGCTTAACTTAATCACCATCATCCCAATGGCTTGCTGGCATCACCTCCCAACCACTCCTTCTGGCAAAATGCCAGGCGCCATCTCAACTAAGCTGTGGCTCTCAACACCTGATTCACAGTGATGGAGGCCAAAACCCAATTGCTTTGAGGTTGACAGAGTGGTGCAACGGTCATACCTGGGTTAAGGTGAGGTCCCACTCTCACAGAGTTGAGCACCTAAGACCTGTGCATTGCATTCTATGTAAATCCCTCCTTTGAGATGGCATCAGGAAGTGGAAGTCCCCCCCCCTCCGCAGCCTTGCAGGGGCCACCAGGACAGCTGTGGCCCGTTCTCCGCCACGGTTTCTCTGAGGTGATGGAGGAGGGCTCTGGGACCTTGCTCCACACTTGGGCAGTGAGACCTGGGAGAGCCTGGTGAGAAAGCCCATCTCATCTCCTTGTCCCATGAGGAATGTGGGCCGGTGACAGAAGCTTCCTCCTCTTGTTCCCCAGGCAAGGAGATCTGCAGTCACCCTGTGGGTGTCCTCCAAGGTGTCTGGGTCAACGAGGTGGTGGGAGGGTGACAATGCAGAAGCTCACCTGTGTTCTGGAGCCTTCCCTGGGAGCACTGTTATCCCACACTGCTCCCCAATTCCTGAGGATGCATTGCCTCCTTAACAAACAGAACACAAGAATTTGTCTAATGCTCTAGTCGGGAAAAAGCCAACCCAGAATGTCCTGATACAGAATCTGCTTCTCAGGAATAGGTTTATTTTTTTCCCTCTCTCTGATCCATTTGTAGCTACAATGGTCGGAATGAAGAGATCGCCTTGATAGTTTAATATTCGTGTATAATGATTTGATTTAAACTTATGCATGTCGTGTAGATTTATGTAACGTAAACAACCACAATCAGACATGGCTACTCAGGTTTTTAAAGGTCAGATTTAATTCAGCATGTTTTATACATTAACAGTAGGAATAACCAGAGAAATGCTTGTTTTGTCCGGTAGCATTTTTTGATATACTGCCGAGCATCTGGCATTATTCTGAGTCCTTTATTTGTTATTCTACATCTGCTGAGTGTCCTCTCACGTTTGCATATTAAATCAGTGGTGCAGCTTACATCTTCAAATACCTGAGACATAATGTCAGTTTGAAACTCTAGACTGTATTTTGGAAGATTCCTCGTGACGACACACTCTACAAAATCACATTCAAATGATCTTTAGTCCCTCTGGATTGCATGATGCCCATCTAGGGAAGGAGCCAAGTTGGTTTCCATTTTGTCTCCTTACAAAACATTATTTTTCTGAAGACATCACCCTCCCTGGAAGGTGATACTTCCTCACTGTTGTGCCATTGAAAGAAGGATTTGGGAGTGGGACAGAGAGGGCTGGGATTTCTGCCTCAGTACCTGTCAGCAATGAGAGCGTGGAGGGCCTTTCCTAGCGGCTCTGTGCCTTGCTGTGCTCTCTGGAGCAGATCCTGTTTCCCAAAAATGCTGCAGCTCAAGACTGCTGCCACTCCTCACCCGGAGTCAGCCTCCTCTCATCCTCCCAGGCTCCAGCTGGACCCAGGCAGGCTCTGGACTCTGCCAGGGAGTGGCCCAGCCAAATCAGACTGCATGCCCATCAGCCCTGTCTGGAAAGGCAGTCCAGCGTCCTCCTATCTTCTCTCTCTCCCCCGCGATGTTTATCCTTGGATTCCAGCCGCGGTGCTGAGGGAAGCCCAGAGGAGTTCACTAGACAGGTCAGATGGAGAGGCCCATGGGGCAGGCTCGGACTCCCAGCCCTCGTCAGCACCGACAGCCAGACCTGGAGTAAGTGAAGCTTCACTGGTGACCCCAGTGCCACACTTTGAGCTGTCCCCTGTCACTGAGGCCCTGGAACACATCAAGAAGGAGCGGTAGGGTGGAAACGCCTGAGCTCCGCGCTATCCATGAACATAGCCCACTAAGTCTGGGGGAGAGTTGTTAGGTAGTCATAGCAACTGGAAGAAATGTTGGTCCTTAGAAGTGCCAGGGGTATGGCATTACAAAGCCCCCAAATGTGACCCTAGTTTGGAGAGCAGGTGGCAAGCTGGGTGGAATGGAGAATGCGCCCTGTCTTGGCCCCTCACAGCCCCAACTGACAAGAGTCCACAGTTTTGTCCAGGTACTGAAGTGCTTTTGACCCCGTGGCCAATGGAAAGATGGAGGAGGTGGGGCAGGAGGCCGTGGCTGCCAGGAAGTGGCGCTGCCACCAACAGATTAGGACCGGGCCCCCACTCTAGGATGGTCCCCATTCTGTTCTCCTCGGTGTATCTGCTTCTGACTCAGAGGTACCATATTTAATAAAGGTAGAAGACATTAGGTCAGCACTCTGATTGTTACTTTGGGGAAAAAAAAAACCACATATTTAAATTTCATTGTTTTCTCCAGTGACGAGATGGACCCTGTATGTGATTCCACTGCTTTTCCAATAAATACTGTCATCTCTTCAAAATCTGTTTTTATTCCCTTAACTTTCAAGACACTATAATTTATCAGCTTTACCATTTTCTGCAGTTTTAAATATTTCAGTTTTCTTTCTGTCTAGGCAGCAGCTCAGCTGGACTGTTGTGTCTTTCAAAGTTGCAAAATGGATACAAAATTCCCACAAGCTTCCTCATTCCCGAGTCCCCTCCCGAGGGGGGAGCCAGCTGCAGGGAATATTGAATGATGTCAGCAGCTCAAGCTCCTGAACTCCTCTTTTGCTTGGTTTTTCTTCTTGTCCTCTACTCTGTCCCAGAAGTAAAAACACAATTGTCAAATTGTGTGCAGGCAAAGACAGAAGGGTACCAGGAGCATCCAATGGTGCTGCCTGCACTTTGGGACCCTTTGGGGCTTTTCTAATGTATTTATTCTTGTCAAGCCTGTTTCGCCCTCTCACCCTCCACCTGGCCCTTGGTGGCTGTTCCTTCCTGTTTATCATTCATTAGGGACCACCTTGTCATCTGTTCTGGAAAAAGTGACACCGCATCCATTTCAACTGACAGCTTCCAAATAGCTTAGTCCAGTCTGATTAAGTACATAGAGAATTTCCTCCCTCCCCCGTCACCCCCAAAATCTGCATAGACTAGGTTGGGGGAGATTGGCGGACAGAAATACACGAGTCATTTATTTACTTGTAATAGTTAAAATTTAGTTTAGTTTCAAGGACTTGCAATTTCCCCTTGCAACTGGGAGAAATTCTTACTTCCTGAAAATATCTGTTAATTATCTAAAAAGGAAGAACTATATTTACCAAGACCGTTATTCAGTAAACAAGATAACAAGGCGCTCCTTTGAGGGTTATGTTTATAAAACATAAATCGATGATTGGCCAAGTGAATATTCAGAGCTTGCAGGGTGCAGATCTTGGGAAATGCATCTTCTCTTTCAAGCAGATTTGGAAAACCTAGCAGCAATGATTGCTTTCATACCTAAAAACTGGAATCATTCACCACTAGAGGAATACTTATTCCTCCTCACCCAGAACTGATTAGTTAACCATGCTAAGAAGGTAAAACTAAAGTCAGATTTAAATCTGTGCATTTCGTTGTTAGAATTTTGTTTATTAAAACTCAAGACCTAAAATATGCTTTGTTAATGTCAGGAGGAGAGTGGGGTGCATCCTCCAGACACCAGACGGTTCTGTCTGGGTAGCTCTCTGTCTTGAGAGCCATGGTAACTCTGACAGAGGGAACAGTTGGGGGACATCAGCATCCCTGGCTCACCTTCAAAGCCTGCGCAGAAGTGTGAAGCCTGCATTGCTGGTCTCAGGAGCCTGGTTTTGAAAGGCCTGGGTTTGTCCCTTGACTTGTCTGTTTCTCACCTTCAATCCCAGGCTCCTCTACAGGCAACCCAAACTCTCCCTCTCACACTGCCCACCTGAGGAATCCACAGAGCAATGGAGTCACACTCCATTTAAAGGGGTCAGGCCTTTTCCAGTGACAATGGTGCTGCTCTCCTGGCCCTCCTGGGGCAGTGTGACCCTGTGTGCACTCTGGCGCCTCGTGGGCCTGGCTCTCGGCACAGGCCCTGTGCCCCAGATTTGGGCAGGAAAGATGTGGGTCTATGAGTTCACAGACCTGGCCCTGCTGTTCTCTCCCAGACACTGGCTGCAGGAGGGAGTGGAGAGTCCAGAGGACCTGGCTCAGCCACATGCCTGCTGCCATCTGGCCTTCTCCACACGCGGCCAGCGCTTTCTGGAAATCCCAGATGGCCAGTGAGGCTGAGCTGTCCTCACAGGGAGTTCCTCTCTGGGGCTTCTGCTGTCCTTCCCAGGTCCCACATCTCAGCCACTGCCAGCTCACCCCATCCACTGAATCTTGGAAAAAAGGAGGTCCCAGAATCCAGTGCAAGTTTACCTCCTGCCTTCCTAGGACTATACCAGGCAATGATGGTGGGAATGCTAACGCTGGCTGAGCTGCAGAAGTGTTCATGAGGGTAGAGGATGTCTTCAAGACTTCATTTCATAATTTCAAAGGAACCTTCAGGAGGATCAGAAGGATCAGAGAAGCTTTGCCCTTGAGAGACCTTCTGTCTTGATGCCTGCGGAACAGGGAAGTGACAGGAGACTCATTTTATTTTCTTAGTGGAGTTTTGGGTTCATTTTACTTTAATTTTCAAGAGCCCAGACATGTGATACAGATAGAATTGATGTTCCTCTTCTTATATATTCAAAATTTATAAAGAAAAAAAACACTACATGAGATAAGATATGCAGCTATATATGCAATGTGATCCACTTGTAAAAGTCAACTAATTTCATAAACCGGAAAAAAGCATACTGAATGTTAATAGCAATAACTTTTGGTTGCTAGGTAAAGCATTAATCTTCTTCATTAGTTAGAACTGACTGTATTATTTTTTGTGTTTAGATAAATATATAACATTTTTTAAATCAACACAGAAATGATAATTGTGATTTTTATTATGGTTTTGCTTTGGAAGTCGTACATGTAACTTAAAAATAAGAAATTGTACTGTCCAAAACATAGAACTATAGGGTTTTAAATAATACTCCATCATATAATTTTTTTTCAAAAGCCTCTGAAAATAGAAATCTTTCATTTCGATGAAAAAAATGGTAGTTGCTATTCTTACACTTCTCAAATATTCTTGCTTTTATTTACCTTCAGATTGAAACACATCACCTGTTAATTTATGCCAATCTTTTAAAATTCTTATTTTTAGACCAGAAGTCTTGAAATGTCAGCATATGCTTACTTCTAAGTATTTAAGACTTTGCTGATGTTGATGCTCTCCCGTGCAGTGTTTGGAATGCTTTAAGCACTCAGAGTGAAGAGCTGCAGACTTAAGTACTGCTAGGTCCTCTGGTGTTGCTGGGGTCCTTCAGAGCCATCCACCCCCTCCCTGGAGTCTCTCATGCCACCACATTCTCACTTGTCTTTGGTGCTACTAAATGAAGGTTGTCCCTTCCATCATTCAGAGGATTCTGAGCAGGAAATGGTTGACATCTTTTCAGGACTTGGTTTGTCTTTTCTAGACAACGTATCTTATTTTAGTTTGCTTTTTGAACTTTCTTTTTTAAAACAGGTAAGTGTATCTTTCAACTGCTACATAAAAGCATAAAACCTGCTCATACTAGTGGGGCATCGTGTGATGTCTGGGTCCAGGTTTACACTGTGCAATGACTCTACAGCAGGTGCTGAAGCACTGTACCTTCCTTCCTTTTCAACCTTGGGTGAGAGAACGCAATGGTTTTGGTGTATTTTCAACACCCATTCTAACAATATCTCATTGAGAAAGGGAAAGTCCTTTGGGAGAGCTCTGGCCTCAGAGCTCTGCTCACCTAATGCCCTCCCTGCTTTTGTGGTCTCTCCAAATAATGGAAAAAGTAAACAAATAGGCTGCACAGTCCTTCAGTAAGTGAGAAATACTGAAAATCACCCAGGTAAGTTTGAATCAATTTCAGTATGTCAGTAGTATTTTCCTATGGTTAGATATCTATTGTCCAGATATTTAATTTCTAATTATCCCTGGGCAAGAACAATGTAGCTGTGCTTCCTAAGACCATGCAAGTGACCCATTCCCCATCATTGTTTATATGCCAACATCCAACTAGACATGTTTGTTGGCCTCCATATTTTAGGTTATCTGAGAATTAAGTCATATTTTAATATTATTAAAGCATTTTATTTGACTTTCATATATATATATCGTTTTTTGTTCAATTGTTGCAAATGAATTAAACTTGGCCATCTGAGCTTTTTTGATAAAAATAACTATTGCTTATCAATTGATGCTGAAACTATTTAGCAAATGATGTTGGTATACTGCCTATTCACTAGATTTTAAAAAGAATCACTCACATACTATTTATTGTACATGGAGTGGATACCTTTGCAGTGGACAGATCACCCAGTTCTCACCAATCAAGTAATCAAATTTAGCATCACCAACAGCAAGATGAAACTGTAATTTAGTGCCACTTGATTTGTGTTAACAAAAAAGTACACAGTATCCCCATGTGGTATATTTTGGGGAAAATATTAACATCAAGGTTTTTATTTATGTGGAAGCATCAAGAAGAGCCAGAAAGCAGAACAGTCTACATGGAAACAGCCCAAACCTTTTGAAATTGTGCATCATGATCCAACATTATGAATCCATTTATATAATTAGTATGTTAATGTAATTAAGCTAATTTTAGTTTTCACATAGTGTCTTATTTCTATTGTACTTATTTGAAAAAAAATGTTCTAGTTCTCAAGAGATGCAGGGCAAAGTATTTGTAAATGAAACTTATAATGTCCACAACTTAATTCAAAAATTATCAACCGCCATCTTTAATAACAAAAGGTATTAAAATATAGAGACAAAAGGCAAGTAAGAATGGCCACATATTAACAGTTAGTGAAAAAAAAAGTGAATCGTAGAAGAGTAATAATTATATTGAATTTCACCTTTTCTGTATATATGAAAATTTTTAAAGCAAAATGGTGGAAATTAAGGAAAAAATAACTGCAGTAAGTACAGGGAGAAGACTATGCATTATTAATAAAGTTTCGTAGTCCTGAAGATAGATTCTTTTGATATTTTCTTCCCCTTAGGGATACTGCTCCAATATCTCAAAAAGCACAAAGGAGTTGTGTCCTTTTCCAGGGAATGGGATTGCTGCTGGGTTTGCCATTTCCTGAGGAGAATAAGGCAGTAGGTGCCCAGTGTCCCTCCTACCCTTCAGTGGAGACCTGACAGCACAGGAAGAGAAGCCAGCCTAGGAGGCAGGTGTCCTGTTAGGGCCACTCCTCCATAGTTGGTGTCTGTCAATGGCTCAAGGTGGTTTGAGGGCGAGAATGGAACAGACCTGGCCGTAAGACATCTGGGAGTGAAATGTGCGGCGTGTGACTTCAGAAGTCTGAATAGAAACGTGTGGCGCTGATAGGAGAGAGGAAACGTACATCACCTCAGTACGTGAGGCTTACAGCTGCAGTAAGTACAGGAAGAGCTATTTATAATCAGAGTCATGGTGAATAGCTTTAGATTGTCTGTAAGGGGGCACGTTCTCACTCACGCGTGATTTTCAAAGGTGCATGAATGACAGGAAGATCAATACCACTGTGGATGATTGTAAGAGGCTGGAAAAGATTAGGTTGAACATTTTCACAGACTAAATGACAATATATCAAGTCAAAGAGGCTGAGGTCAAATGAAAGGCACCCAAATCCCCACACCTCTGGGGGGTGCCAGGTGTGGCGTGGAACTGCAACAGATGCTTGCCTGCCCACGGGTCCTCTTCAGGTGGATGGAAACTGTTGTTGTCCTTGTTATCTGAAACCTTCTTGACACCTGCAGAAGAAAAGGCTACTTTCTGGTTAACTTCCTGTTTCAATTTACTTCATCAGTAAAAATCCTGATATTACAAAGCACTCACACAAAAATCAAAACCAACTGGAAATTTCTTTGGAAGAAGCATCACTCCTTGGCCATATGTTAAATGCATTCAAACAGGTCTGGCAGGACATCCCGGCTGTGCCTGTTTTCCCTCACAGCTTTATCAACACTAAAGGTCAGTGGTGATAGTGTTTGTCAAAGAGCAAGAGCAGGACGGGGGAATTTGCTTCACCTTTAAATCGTTCACACACTTTGCATTAAGCTTTCTCTTGGAGAAACATTGAAGTTCTGACCTCAGCATCTCAAAATGGTATTTTGAAAGAGGGCGTTTTCAGAGGTCAGTAAGTCACCGGGGTGGACCCTAAACACAGGTAACTGATATCCTTATAAGAAGAGGAGTTTTGGACACAGACCCTACACAGAGAAGACCACCCGGGCGCAAAGGGAAGAAGACCATCTGCCAGCCAGTGAGCGTGACCTTGGGGGACACAACCCTGCTGACACCTTGGCCTCTGATGTCCAGCCTCAGAAAAGCCAGGAAACCAATTTCTGCCCATTAGTCCACAGTCTCTGGAGCCTTGTTCTGGCCACTTTGGCAAACTAACCCTGTCCTAACCCTGTCCCAACTCCAGTCTAAACCGGGGCAGGCTGACCTTCTGTGAGGGAGTGGCTACTATCAACAGGGCTAAAGTCACATGTGCTGGTGAGAAGGCAAAGAGAGGGGCACACTGATCACCGTGGGAGGGAAGCTACGCAGTACCCTAGGTGGAAACCAGCCTGGAGAACCCCGAAAACTAAAAATAGAACTACCCCGGGACGCAGCAATCCCCTTCTGGAGACATGTCCGAAAGATGTGAGGTCAGTGTGGAAGAGACACCTGCATTGCTGGGCTCACTGCAGCCTCTTTACAGCAGCCAAGGAGTGGAAGCAGCCTGAGCATCCGTCCACCACAAGGGGACCAGTCCTGGTGATGCGTGGACACGTGGAAACCGTCCCACCATAAAAGGAACAAAATCTGTCCATCCAGGACAACAGGGGTGGAACTGAGACCACTAGGGTCCATGAGCAAAATCAGGCACACAAAGACCAGCACAGCCTCCTCGCTCAGAAGCAGATCTAAACATTTGACCTTGCAGAAGCCAAGAGCAGATGGTGTTTTGCAGGGGCTGGGAAGGCAAGGCTGGGGGATGGGGATATGCCCATCAGTGGGTACTGAGCTGCAGCAGCAGCAGGCTCTGGTGTGCCACCACACAGTAGGTGAGCTGCAGAAAAAATGCTCTGTTCATTCCAGGAAGCTGGAAGAAAGAATTTTGAAAGTTTTCATCATCAAGAAATGATAAACATTTGAAGAGATAAATATGTTTATCCCAATTTAAACATAATGCAAGATATACAAGTATTGAAACACAACATGATACCCCTGAAGAGCTACCATTATTCTGCTTCAATTAACAAGAATTTTTAAAGAAGAATTTTGATAAACTTATCATTACAACCTAAGTTCTTTTGAGAGCTCAGAGAAATGTTTTTTCCTTGATGGATGCTATTTCTGCTGGATGGTACTGTGCTAAAATGTGAATTATACCCAATGAACTCTGTTTTTATTCCTGAGATATTCATACACTTAAATATTAAGATTTTGAGATATTTTCTATTGAGTTAGAAATGTCCTGGTATTAACTGATTACTTCGTATAAAGCAATCTATAGCTTCAAATCTTGGAATGATACTTACTATGATGATTTTTTTTCCTGCCTCTACTATAATGCAAAAGAAGTAGGAATACCTGCCGTGAAATCCAAGGAAGACATTGATGCATGCTCTGGGAAGAATGAATTGAAAATTGAATAAAGACAAGAGAAAATAAAATTTCCTAGACCCACAACAAATGGAAATTGATTTAATTTACTGAAAAGAAAGCACCTCTTTGTGCAGTGAAGCAAAGCATTAGGATCTTGCTGACTACCAGGAAAGGATAAATTAGAATTAGAAGAATCTATGAGTATTTGGACTCCAAATTACCATAGTACCTTTCTGGTAAGTTGTCTCATTTTATGTAGAACATTATGTAACATTTCGGGGAATCATGGTTTTTTTTTTTTTCAACCAGTAAAGTATAATGCTGTTAAAATGTTTTTTTTTGCTTTGCTTTTTAAAGAAATATTAAATTATATTTTATCTTGTAGGCACACACCACATGCATTTTTGATAGTGGTGTTTGAAACACATGGGTATCTCAGCTGTTTACAGTTTTCCTAATAACTTTTGACTCCCCTCAAGTAAACTTCATTTCTAGATGCTGGGATTGAAATCCTTGGCCAGTGAGAGGTGGGGAGGGTCCCAAGTATTGGGGGATAGACTTCTCACTGGTGTGAAACTGACCTTGAGTAGCACTTACCAACTGATAACCTGCATGGGTCAGAGCAACCCACCAACCCTCTCAAAGTGAGAATAAGGCAAGTGAGAAAACACATGCATATTTAAGTATTCTTTGCACAAGGAACTTATTATAAGGCAAAATGGAATGAAGGTACGGTATCCCCAAACCTTGGTGATGTGGACTTCTTGGATAAATCTTCAAGGGAAATTTCTAAAAGAAGCTGCACAGGATTGAGCCTAGCAGAGCTCAGATGGAGCTGCTGGCCTCATGCGACTGGCAGAATTGAAGACAGAACAAGGCAGGCATTTGAAACGCACATGTGTTTTTATTTGGAGGCCTGGCCCATGTTCTGGGGAGTGATTTCCCTTGGGCTAATGGTGTGCCCATGTCCCTCAAGCAGAGTAAGAGAGGAAGGCAAGCTTTCAGTGTGAATGAGAGGATCTTGTCCTAGCCAGACCAAGAGGACGAGTTCCCACAGTCCCATCACTCTGGGTTTCACTCTGGTTATTCCCTGGTCACCTGTGAGGTTGAATTTTAGAGAGCTGCATGTAAGCTGTGCTTGGGGAGTTCAGGGGCTGTGTGTGCCTATGCATGGAGCAGAGCAGTTTCTGGCAGAACAATTGGCAGAAGGACAGAGAAATATGCTGTAAGGATTAATCTTTAAGAGCTCAGAATGAAGTGGCTTGGCAGATTAAGGGGCTAATGTGACAATCGATCACCAGCCTGGACTTTGGGAGCTCATGATAATTGTTTCTCAAGAGGACTTGGTAAAGAAAGGAAAGTGGGTTAGAATCTATGGGTTAGAAGCTCACATCATTAATCTTCAAGCATGACAAGAACTTGGAAAGAACTTGGACCAACCAAAGTGTATTAGGTTAGAGTGATAATCTATATTTGAAAATTACCCTGTTTCCTCAGAACTAAAAAAACAGAAAAATTGCACATTTCTTCAAAGTATTAGGCAAATTGGTGTTAATATAACAAAACATCTGAGATGATTCTGAAGAAAGGAGGTTCATCTAGCTCACAGTCCTGGAGGTCCAAGGGCCCAGATGCCTGCTGACAAATTCTCAACATGGCATAGGGCGTCAGATGGAAAGGGACAGGGAATAAATACTGTTGGTGTCTTTTCTGGTCTCTCTCTCTTCTTATAAAGCCACCAGTATTCAATCATGAGTGCTCCACCCTGATGACCTCATCTAATCCTTCCACCTTCCGAGGGCCCACCTCTAAACACCACCGTCAGATTAAGTTACTGTGCTTTTAATACCTCTTAAAGGGGATTAAATAGCAAACCATGAATTCCTGGGAGACACACACAAATCATATCCAAACCATGACCCTCCGTTAGAAAGGAAAGACAAAGTACAACCATCTTGGGCCAGTGAGACATCATAGTAACTTGGTAAGGTCAATACAGAAGGGAACAGAGTGGTCACCAGGGAAAACAAGGGAAGAAAATCTCAAAATGAATTGTTAGTTGTGCTCATCTGAGGACTATCTTAAAGAAAATTTAAATTAAGATTATTCTGGTGTCCTCAACAGAATTGTTTTTATCATGAAATGAGCACATCAGGCCATCATATCCTGACGCTGTGGAATATGCCATTCACCCTGCTCCTCTGGCTCCAAGTGCGTGCCCACCCCTTCATCCACATAGCAACTGTCAGCGCAGTTGGAATTAAACACTCAAGGCTGGGATCACAGCAGGTGCAAAATTTTTTTAAAACTGGTTATATTTCCAATGGGGAAGTGTGTTGAAAGACTAATAGAAAACTTGGTAGGTCTTAAGTGTGGAATTTCTGAGCAGTCAACTCTTAAAAGGAAAAATCATTGTCCTTACAGACAAAACAGCAATTGTCTTGTTCATTGGCATTCCACTTTCTATTTCACAGCTCACAGATTCATGCAGATCCCTTTCTTTGTTAGAAAAACGTTGGCTTAAAGATGTAAAGGTTTAGCTTAGGAGCCACAGAATAATTAACCTGGAGGAAGGTGAACTTCCTAAACACATGTGACCTAAAATCATGTTTGGGATGGTTTCCATGTAATTCAGCAGAAGAGAAAAGGCATGGAGAAGTCTGCATGGATGTCTTCTGTGCCAGCATTGAATGGGCACACACTACTACCATGGCGGCTCATGATTGCTGATAGATTAGGTACATGGTCTCCTGTGTCCCAAGAGGAGGAAAAACTAGCCTAGTTCATCTATTATATTCATTTGCAATGTAGTCTATCTGCTGATGAGATTCATGTTCTGGGACTATAAGGTAGACAGCGACCCTAAAATGCTCAGAAATTTGACATGGGAATAGATATCATATAATGAAGTTCTTGTGGGGTTTGACTGTAATGGTAGATAGGTAGGTAGGTAGAGAGTTGGATGGATGGATGGATGGATGGATGGATGGATGGATGGATGGATGGATGGATGGAAATGTAGACAGACAGATGAATCACTATAGAGAGACACTTCCCTAGAACAGGAACAACATTTTAAATCTCCATACTATTTCTTATTTAGATATGTCTATGAATAACTTTCTTATACAATAGCTTAGTTTGTCTTTAAAGAAAATACTAAAATTGATAATATGTGTATAAAACTACTAATACTAACTACACATACATCCGGCAAATAAACATTTACATATTTAGTAAATTTTTAAAAAATGGCAAAACAACTGGATTTGGTTTAATTATACTGGTCTTCAAAGTTAGTAAAGAAGTTCCATCAGATGATCTCATGGCTTGTGAATTTAATTCTTTAATTACCACCTATATGTGGATGAGTCTTAGCATTTATTTTTAGTCCAGACCTATCTTCTGACTTCCAGACTCAACTGTCTCTTTAATCACTCCACTTGGAGGTCTAGTTAGGCATCACACACTTGACATTTCTAAAATGGAGCTGCTCATCCCCACGTATCCGAGCCCCCGGCACAGCTTCTCCTGGGACCACCCACGTCCCGGGAAGCGGCATCATCTTCTTCCTCATGCCCAGGCTTCCAGAAACAGCCTGCCATGCTTGATCTCTTCCTTTATGTCCCATTGTATGCACAGTCTCCCAGCCAGGATGATTGGTTCTGCCTTCACCCTGCTCCCACTCCAGCACCTCTCCTGGGGAGGGTTGAATTCACCTTGGAATGTTTTCTCAAGAGCGACTCCTCACTGTCGCAGTGACCCTGTTGTCCAAACCTAATGATCAAGGAAAGGTAAGATTACTCTGCTGCTGGCTTGAGACCCTCTGGAGGAGCGCCATTTTGGAGCGTGAGATAAAGTCCCTACTATGAAGGCAAAGCCCTAATGGATCTACCAGCATGCTGCTGCCTGAAGGCATCTCCATTTTGTTCTTCCCAACTGCTAAAGTGTAGATCTTGGGTTGGGGGACCTCAGAGACAATGTGGGGAGTCTCCCCAAGAGCCCCTTGTGCTGTTGGGAAGGGGTAGAACCTTCAGGAGGTGGGGCTGAGTGGAAGAAGTGAGGTCACCGGGCAGCATGTCCGAGAAGGGATATTGGGACGCTGGCCCATTCTTGTCTCTTTTTGCTTCAAGGCTGCCACGAGATGAACAGGCCTCCTGCACCGTGTGCTCCTTCCTTGATGGACTTTGCCACACAGACTCCAAGCAACAGGGCCACACAACTGTGGACTGAAACTTCTGAAATCATGAAGCAAAGTTCTCCTCTTTTTAAATTGATTGTCTCAGGTGTGTTATCACAGCAATGGAAAGCTGTCTGTCACATCACCCTCCGTGTGCTTGCCTCTGACCTGTCCGCAAACAAGCTGTGGCCATTCCCACCTCAAGATCTCTTGCACTGGATTGTTTATCTTTGGGAATGCACTCCCAGATATCCTCATGAGTGGCTTCCTCTCTTTCTTCTTCTCTATAAAAGGTCACCTTTTCAGTGAGGTCTTCTCTTGGCACATCTCTAAAATTTCAGCTATAATAGCCCACTTATCACTCCTAGCACACTGCCATTTGCAATTTCATGGTTGGCACTTATCCGAGAACCTTGGCTCCATGAAGTCAGAGACTATGGTCTGTTTTGTTTACTGACATTTCCGTATTCCAGAACTATGCCATGGTCACAATGGCTATTGCAAAATATTCATTAAGTTAATCCAATAGTTATTGTACCTGTTGACAACAGGAATCCACGACACTCCAAATATTTTGGTTTCAAAACAGCATCTCTCTGATTGTGTGATGTGTTATGGTTCAGAATAACTATGATGCCTTTGCCACCCACCTTCAAGCCATTATGATTCATTTTTGGTTATATAGACATATCTTTAATTTTATACCTGCAAAAACCATATTTATTTATTGCTATATCTTAATTCCTTCAGGCCTAAGGTCTGAAGATCTTTGTTTCTGTTTTATTTTTATAAAAAATTTCTGATTATGTTTGGGCAGATTATATTTTTGACAATTAAAATCTCCCTTTTGCAATGGTGATTCATCAATATGACTCTCAGATACTTACTCCTGGTACTCAGAGTTTGTGGATCTCAATCATGACTTGTAACTGCTAAGTTAGTGTCTAAAGAACATGTTACACTGAATTACAACCATAATTCCTAAGTTTTCTGCAGTTTCTAAACCGACTCTTTCTTCAAAAGTTCAGATGGATCAAAATAGCACATTCACATTTTCAGGTTCAAAGTCATGTTGATTATAAGAGCTAATATAAAAAACCATTTCCCACTTTAATAGTGGTTGTGTATCAACATCTTTATTTTCTTTTGTCTGTCCCTTATAAGCTCACATGTTTTTGTTTTACTTTCTTTTTCTTTATAAGCTCATTTTCAAAACTTCCATCATCACATAGTTGTGGGATTACAACTGCAGCTCATTTGCAGACTGTTCTTCAACTACCTTGAGATAGACTCAAGGGAGCAAGTAGCAAGGGCCTACTCTGCTCTCTAACTTCCAGGTAGGCCCTTTTAGTGAAGAGGCCTGAGCATGCAGCACCATTAGATTTGGGGACATGACATGCTTGTTTATACCCCTCCTGTATCAGTACCATGTTGCATGGCATATGTTTATCATGATGCACTGATAATATGTACTTTGGATAAGGCACAGACTGCAGAATTATCTTCACTTAAGAACAGACAGAAAACAATCATCTCCAACATGCACCTTCAGAGTGACTTTGTCCATGGGAGGAAAGTGACATTAGCCATGTACAGCCAGAGATGAAGTCAAGGGATGGGACATTGTACTCCATGATGTGAGATCAGCTCATCTTAACAGCTACTGGGCACCTGCCAAGCCCCAGAGGCTGTGCCTGAGCACATAAGTGATCCTCCTTACTGATTTTGGAAGATCCAGTCAGTCACCATTATTTTGGGTCAGCATGAGTCACCTCAGTCTGCCCTGTTCCAGGCCTGGGCCCAGGTGGCCCCACTCACAGGCCTGGGTCCACCCGTGATTGGGCACATGTGTGGGCTCACATGTAAGCTCACAGGGTGCCACTCTGAATCGGACTGAGTCCGAGGGAAAGGGTCGGAGAGAGGGTGAGTAAGATGCACAAGCACACCACGTTGTGAAGAGGGAGTGAAGGCCAGGATGGAGCGGTCACTCCACTGCCAGAGGTGACCTTGCTCCTTGCCCAGATCCCTGTGGGATTAGCTCAGCTGTGACAGGAGCTGGCTGTATAAGCTTTAAAGCACTTCACTAATGATAAAAGTCCATTACCTCTAATATTGTTATTTCTGACTGAACACGGATATCTGTAGAACTTAGAAAGCTTTTTATCTGGGTCCAGAAGACGCTCAGGGCCTTCGGACAGATCCTCTTCTTCGTCCAACGGGTGTTTAAATCCACATGATCTGTTTGCAAAATGGCCACTCAGTATTGCCCAATGGTTTCCATCTGGAGAGACACGTTGTCTCTGAAGTTGTCCATTTCTGACAGCTCTGAGGCAACAGGAAGCTCCCCCAGAAGCAAGCTCTGGCTCTAGTCCTGATTTCTTAGGACACTCAGTCTGGTGCTTGTCCTTGTCATCCTCCACATCAGCCAGGCTCACCTTGTTCTCTCAGCAGCCTCTGACCCAGTGGGCATCCGTGGCTCCTAAAGCCTCTTACAATCATCCAGAGTGGTATTGATCTTCCTCTGCCCCTCTGCTCCCAGCTCCTGCTGTGTCCCTTCCTCCTGGACTTTCCCCTGTGTCCCAGGGCAGGGAGTCTTGGTTTCTTTGCCAATATCAGGTCAACTGAAGAAAAAAAATCATAATTTCCAGAAATACTTTGTCCTACACACACACACACAAAAAAAAAATATGTAAGGAGAGGTTAATGCTTTACTTATGTGGAGAGGTAACTTGCTGAGAACAGCACATAGTATTATGCCTGGGAGTAAGATGAATAAATACACAGAAAACACCAGCTATCTTTTTTGAAAAGTAACATGAATTTGGATGAGTATTCTCTTTAAATTTGAAAATAACACATAAGCAAGAAAAATTGAACCCGATGGAGTTATATTTACTATCTGAAAAAAATTCCTAAGAATCATGACTGATTTGAGAAGGATATCATTGATTATTAATGAATGAGGCAGATTTGAGATACACCATTATTTTTTCTTAATTTTCAATTACACTCAGATTTGACTTAAACTCATTAAAAAAGAAACGGGCTCTTCCCTAGTGAAGAATTCTTTTGCCTCTCTTGTAATGAGAAATGCAAATCAAAACCACCCTAAGATACCATCTCACTCCAGTAAGATTGGCAGCCACTATGAAGTCAAACAACAACAAGTGCTGGCGAGGATGTGGAGAAAAGGGTACTCTTGTACATTGCTGGTGGGACTGCAAACTGGTGCGGCCAATTTGGAAAGCAGTTTGGAGATTCCTGGGAAAGCTGGGAATGGAACCACCATTTGACCCTGCTATTGCCCTTCTCGGACTATTCCCTGAAGACCTTAAAAGAGCATGCTACAGGGATGCTGCCATATCGATGTTCATAGCAACACAATTCACAATAGCTAGACTGTGGAACCAACCCAGATGCCCTTCAATAGATGAATGGATTAAAAAAAATGTGGCATCTATACACAATGGAGTACTATGCAGCAATAAAAAATGACAATATCATAGAATTTGCAGGGAAATGGATGGCACTAGAGCAGATTATGCTTAGTGAAGCTAGTCAATCCCTAAAAAACAAATACCAAATGTCTTCTTTGATATAATGAGAGCAACTAAGAACAGAGCAGGGAGGAAGAGCAGGAAGAAAAGACTAACATTAAACAGAGACATGATGTGGGAGGGAAAGGGAGAGAAAAGGGAAATTGCATGGAAATGAAGGGAGACCCTCATTGCTATACAAAATTACATATAAGAGGTTGTGAGGGGAATGGGAAAATAAACAAGGAGAGTAATGAATTACAGTAGATGGGGTAGAGAGAGAAGATGGGAGGGGAGGGGAGGGGGGATAGTAGGGGATAGGAAAGGTAGCAGAATACAACAGTTACTAATAGGGCATTATGTAAAAATGTGGATGTGTAACCGACGTGATTCTGCAATCTGCATTTGGGGTAAAATTGGGAGTTCATAACCCACTTGATTCTAATGTATGAAATATGATATGTCAAGAGCTTTGTAATGTTGTGAACACCCAATAAAAAAAATAAAAAAAATTTTTAAAAAAAAGAGTGTCAGTGCTTAAGAACATGAAGATGATATTAGTTGGTTCTCACAGATTGCAAAACTATAATATGAAGTATAATTTCTAAAAAGTTAGAAAATACACACACACACACACACACACACACACACACACACACACACTGAGGATGAAAGACTCCAGTTAGTTTAACAATTCATAAGATTATTTTTTGACCATAACTACTTTTCCATGTAAAATTATTTTGCAGGTTTCTGGATGGCTGAGAAACTTGTGTCCTCTCCCTAAGCGGAGGCTGCTGCTGGAGAGTCTGTGCCTGGGCGGGCCACCCTTCTTACCAATGGGTTACGAGGACCACTTTGTCACTTTAAGCCCAAAATGGCTAAGCAGGCCATACAGCTCCTCTGTCTTTCCTTCCCCTTCCTAGGACATGGCAGAATCGCAAGCTTGAAGGAGCCTGGGCCATCTCAACACCAGAGAAAACCACCTGAAGACCGTGAGTACCCACAGCGCAGGGCTCACCCCAACGGGAATGCTGGGCTGCGATCGCTGCCACACCTAGCAGTACCCCAGGTAAAACTACCACTCGTCAGAGACCTGACCACACTCCTTCCCGCCCTGTGCGCTTCATCGTCGCCGCACCACCCAATATGGCAGCCCATGGACCCCTGCAGTTGTTGCCGGGGTGAAATGTTTAACTTATTTAACTTTATTTAGGCTAAATTTAAGGAACCAATGTGGCTAATGACTTCCCTAGGGGAAGCCCAGTTCTCAAGTATTAATATTCCAACTTTCAACAGGATAGAAGACTTTGTATGGAGCAAAAATCTTGAAAAGTTTGACAACAGGAGGTATACATTTGGGCCAATTAATTTGTTTTTCTAAAATTGAAGAGGATCACTAGCAACTATGCCTATCTATTGTCTCTAAACCCAGGTTTTTCTTTTGGTTTTTTTTAGAAGTGCATCTCAAAGTGCCTTGACGTTTGCTTATCGCTGGGAAGAGGGCAAGAGGTTCCCTGGGAAGACTGGAGACATGTATTTTTCCTACCCAAGATCAACCACTGCCTCTTGGATAAAAATTACTACCTATACTCTCTCCCTCTTGCGTCATCTTCTCAGTGAGATTTCTCAAGCCACCATATCTCACAGAGCTACATGGACACAGATATGCATACTGATGAATACAGGCAGAATATGAATATCAATTCTCATAGTAACCCCGATGGCCAAAGTCGCTCTCTCCTTCCTATGACATTCCATAATCAATACTCTAGGAGTGCCTTATCATCCCGAGGTATAAACTCGAGGCTCCTCCACTAACTCCCCACAGTGAACACGTTCTAATAGGCCTGTGAATCACATGATTTGCTCTCACTCTGGGCTTCACCCCTGGGCCTAGCTCCCTCCCAGGCCCGAGGCGCAGTGCAGTTGAGAGCAAGCCCTCCGCCTGGCCCCAGCCTAGGACATGGCTCAGTCCCACACTCCAGCAAAGACCTCTCCAGAAAGAACACCAGAGCAGAGCAGATCAAATGCTCTCTAGAGACAACCATAAAATATCAATTTCTGAATCAAAACAGAAACAGAAGCAGTAAATCCTGTTGATTTTAATGCTGTAAAAATGCCTTAATGTATTTTTCTTAGCAATTCAGCAGATGTGGAAAAAGTTAAAGAAATTAGCATTTATCACTGTTTATATAAACACACAACAAACAAATCTGAACAAATACTGTCCAAAAGGGGGAAAAAAAACAGATGAGACCCTTGTCAATTTTTAATTGGCAAAGCAAAAACATCATACTAATAAAACTTAATTAAATCATTAAATATTTAAAATGAAGTTCTAGCGCTAGCTTATTGAATAAATTCCTTTTATGTATTTGCAACTCTATTATAAAGTCTGTATATAAAACAAAATCAAATGTAAGACCAATTTAATGTAGTCAACTCAATCAAAAATTCCATTTCATTTATCCTACCGAAATTTAATCACCTCAGAATATTGTATCACAGTTTACATTTCCCTTACATCAGGAAACACATCATAAATCAATGCCACAAATACATTGTCCATAAAGTGGTCCTGCCTTACAAAACAGAACTCATTCATTTTACATGTTTCATTTCATTTCAATAATAATGTGTAATAATATTGTCCAATTTATAATGAATGTCAAATTTCTGGTAGGAGATATAATGGATATTTACTAACTTCATTTTTATATCATTCATTACCAACCATATATACATATGTATGTCTTTAACCTCCTGTAAACAAAGATTTCTTTCTTGGCCTGAATAGGAAGGACTTCGACACACAATACTTCCTTTGGTAAAGATGAAATGTGTTCACTTGTCGTCACATGATTTGAACGTATTCACTGAGTCCCACTCTATGATATAACACTGCGTATGAATCGAGAAACTAACTTAATGGTATTGGGTCTCTAAAGCAATAATGCCAATAAATAATCAAAGGCATTACAGAAACACAAGTATTTTCCTGAGCAGTTGATCAGAGCACAAGAGTGAGCACAGTCTGTCTGCAAGCCTGCTAACGTCGCCAGGGCAGAGTTCTCAGCAAGCAGAGTCGTGGCCTTTGCTGAGCCCATGCCTAACTCGGAATGAGCTCTCAAGTCCTTGGGTTGGAAAGAGGAACCCCCACGTACCCAAGTACCCAAGCACTTCCTGCTCTGCTTTCTGATCTGTGTAGGGTCCCTTCCTCTTCACACAGTTTGTTGCCCAAATCTCAAACTGGATACATTTTTTTCCTCCTTCTTCTTACAATCATCCAAATCTGCTGTTCCAGAGACATAGCCTGGGACCTGTCCACCCCAGGAGCCTCCACCTGCCCCCTCTGCCCACCCATCTCCAAGCTGTGAGGTGCTTGGTCTGCTTATGAACCTCTTTCCAACTCACCCTTCTCCATCTTCTCAAGGCTCAGTACTCTCTTGAGCCCTCCGGAAGGGAAAGCAGGGGAGACCTTCAGGAGGGGGAGGAGGATCTCTTATGGAATCAGAAATCAGTGAAATCATTTTACCAAACACCACTCAGAGCTGCTGCCTCACCACTAAAATGAACAATGGAAATGCAAGAAAAACTAAGCACAGTTTTCTTTTTCCTCTTAGTGGTAGCAGGCACAGTAGTTAGGCCTAAGACAACAGGTTAGACGTCTGGTTTACAACCTGAAAGAATTCATAGTCTGTAAATAATATGTTAGACCAGGCTTCTCTGTCACGTGTTAGGAAAAAAATTTTGCTTTCATATCCCTTCTAAAAATGTCTCTAACTTCCAGCCTCCTTCAAAGTTCAGCATTCCTTAAGAACACAATCCAAAATCATCAACGCGTCATGTAAGTCCCTTCACAATCTGACTGAATTATTTCGTATGCTCCAACACAGTCAATGCCGCAGGAAAATGGTCCATCAGGAGCACTTACTTCAGTCACTATCGGGTCAAGCCCCACTGCTGGTGTCTCCAGCCCCTGGACATGTCATCCTAGAATCCACAACTGCAGTCTCTCTGCTGTTTCTGAGACTTCACTTCCAGGAAATAAGGAGACTTGCTCAAGACCCTGAGCCTAAAGTTTTAAACCCAGCAGATCTGCAAACTAAAGATGTATTGTCAGATAAACAGTGAAGGGGAAAGAGGAAAGTCACAAAATAATGAAGATCGGAGTGTGTCATTTCAGAACTTCAAGGACCTGTGTATCCTCCAATAGTATAAGCTAAAAACATTAATTTTAAATGTGCTTTATTATCGATTTCACCTTTAAACATCTACACTGAGTATTTTTTTAAATGATGCCATTGGTATCCACACAAATAACATTGTAAGTTTGGTTTCTTTCCTTTCTTCCTTCCTTCCTTCCTTCCTTCCTTCCTTCCTTCCTTCCTTCCTTCTTTTTTTCTTTCTTTCTTTCTTTTCTTCCTTTTTCTCCTGAGTCTAGCATGATATTCTGGTATTGGATAAATGTATTGTCCAAGAATGACCATTTCAACAAGTAGCCATTATAATAAGTTCATTGCCCAAGAATACCAATAAACAATATTTTCAATAAACAAGAATTTCAATAAACAATATTCTCTGAAGGTATATAGAGAGGAGATTTACCAAAGAACTCTCTGGGTCCTTCCTCTGGTCTTTTAATCCAGTAGGTTGAAGCTAATTCCTAAAAGACTTTCCAGAAATGTTCTTCCCATGGAAATGCACTTTTGCAACTGCCCCCCTCAATAGCATTCTCTGTGGTTGAGGGAAGTTCCAACCTAGCATTGCAGGGGGGATATCCGAGTGGCTTATTGAAGAATAATGCTCAAGGAAGAAGTACCCAAAATGAAGCCACTGAAATATACACTGCTTCTAACATGCATTATCCCACATTTCACAAAACAAATCTGGAAACGTGAATCAATGGAATTATATGTATCAGAATTCAAAAATAAATAATCTAATGGAAAACTATGTAAATTTACTTCGAACTTCTCTGATGCTATGGGTGTCTTTTATAGCTCACCATGTTGTGTCTAACTAAAAAGAATATTTGACTGGGAGTCAGGTATACCAGGCTTCTGTTTCCTGCAACACTATCCAATGTTAAATAGATATTTAAACTTCTCTGAGCTTCAGTTTCTTCACATACAGAATCAAGATTTGGGCATGGATCTTACCATATCTACCTCAGTTTGTTGCACTTCATTCTGCATGTGTTTTTGTCCTACACAGATGGTAAACCCCTCGAGAGTTAACTCTGAGTTCCTTTCATCCCCACAGCAAGCATACAATAATTTTTAACAGTGCTGCTATTTCAGAAATGGCACAGAAGAGTAGAGAAACACAAATTTTACCTTAGGATTCTAGTTCTCTTAAAATGGGAAAGAGTTGTGTGTGAAGTCCAAAATGCTTGTGAAGCACCAAGTCAAATAAATTTAACTCTTTCTCCTGCCACATCATCGGACGTGTCCGTCACAACCATCCCAGAGGGAGTCTCCAGTCAACCTGCAGATGCTCTGCGCCAGGGTGCTCAGCACTGGTCTTCAGAGACAAGGATGCTAACCACCAAATGTGAGAATAAAAACCCCAAAGCTTCTCTCTTTGTGTTCCTGGCCTCTGCCTTAAAAGGTGGATCTGAAAGGCAGCCCCTTTTGTAATCTGAAAGTCAAACTGCTTAGGCATCATCTCAGTTCCAGTCTGTTTCTTTTAATTAAAAGGATCCATACAAACTAGAAAATCATCCTGCAAACAGACCCCGAGGTTGCAATTGCTTTAAACTTTACAATGGAGTTGGTAGACCCTTCCTAATTCAAAAGAAATCAGGGTTTTCAGACTCGAGGGTCTTACTCAAGTATTCAACTTTAGTTTTGATTGAAATGGTTCTCTCCTCGCACTCAAACACCATGGATTTGTGTAGGATTTCATCACATCGTATAAACACAATGGCAAGCACCACGGGCAGAGACCACTGTGAAGCCAAGCCGCCCCCTCACGAGCACCACTCACCAGAAGGACACTGCGATGGACAAGCCACTCAGGCCCCCATGGTGGCTGCTCGGCAAACTGTGGGCACCAGCAGTGCGCATCAAAGGACTGGAGAGCATCCCAGCAGCTGGAGAGTTAATTACATGGGAGTCCCTTATGTGGATATTTAGGGTCCATACAAAACCCATGCAGAGGGTCTCCATGTGAAATTCCAAAAACTCCCCTTCAAATCTAAAATTATCTGTGATCATAAGGAAGATATTCTATGAAGTCTTTTCCAGTCATGTACCCTGTTTTCCTTATGAAATTGGATTCTCCATTAAGGTATAAAATGCAGTTGTATCCCATGAAGGAAATACTGCACCACAGCGTGAGTGACGCCATATGACAGGAGCCTAGCCATGGACTGCTCTCCGCTCCAAGACTGTCATTCCAGGGCCCCAAATCCATTTTGCCTTTTGCTAAGACACAGTGGTATTGTTTGGGAAAAGTTCAAGGTACTGTCCAATTTATAATGAAAACCTAAACTGACCACTAGGATTTGGAAAGAGCACTTTCAAAGTTTGCCAGCCTAGAGGCACTCACAGAGCTATGGGAGAAAGGGTGCTGTCCACTGGAGCCCGAGTAACGGTCAGAGTGGGCATCCTGCTGGCTAGGCCTGCAGTCTCCTCCATTTTTAACGGCCATGACTGCCCCTGAGCATCTCCGGTTGGTTTTCCCCGCAGAGCTCCCAGCATGGTATAAATAAATGAGACCGTTGAGGGGTATGTGGAGCTTTACAGCCCAGACACTAGGTCTATCACCCCAGGAATGTGCCTGGAACCCTGGACATGAGCTTAACCAGCCAGGCTGAAGCCACTTCTGTCCAGACTACTTTTTAAGGCCCTCTCCTGACCCACGCACCTTGCAGCCACCTAGGACCAAACTCCTGCCTGTAAGCCACCCGAGTGCACCCCCCCAGCAGTCCTGGGTCTGTCTGCCTCTTTGTCTCATAGTACCTTGGGGCCACTTCTCACACTGGGACAGATTGTCCCAGGATGATCAGCAGCCTGGTGGTGACTCCAGCCAGGATTTCTAATCTTCTGTTTCCAATGGTGACAGTAAACAGTAAGGAATTTTCCAAGACACCACAGCCTGCAAACCCCTCGTTTCTGCCTCCATCCACAGGGGCTATCCACTGAGAATGCGTTGATAGTGGCTGTCACCAGGGGAGAAACAAATGACTTTATTGCTCCAGTTACCCTTCTCCCTATCAATTCACACACCCACCTTGCTCTTTGACTTCTTTATTGTCAGATTAGCACAAGTAGCAGAACTGGTTCAAAAACAAAGTTGTCTATTGCTGGTAGCACCTGTTTAATATCATGAGTAAATTCATTTTGCTACTAAATAGGATCAACAAGATATACAGATACACAGATCAAAGTTTATTCCAGGCAAGAGGGATGTGCAATTTTACCTCACCAAAGGAGAGTATCATTTAAGAACTCACTTATGAAACTCTTGATGAATCAAGAGTCTCTGCGCAGAGTGGTACATGCTGCATTTTTATTTATTTGACAATAAACAGTGATTCTTGAGTTCTTAGTGAAAACACCACTCCCGGTGTGTTTCTCCCCACAAAGGGTAATTCCTTTTAGTTCTCTATTTGCAAAAGGCCTAAATCAGTAAAAGAAACAACTCTTTCAAAGTTACTTTTGTTTGGAGCACCTCATAGATGGAAGTGCAGTATTCCATTGCTAATACTCAAGGCCAACTTGATCTTTACCGTGAAACTTTAACAGAATTTTCTTCCACGTTCACGAGCCATTTGAATCTTTGCTGTAATTACCCAAATGCCTGTCTCTGCAGCCGTGGTAAATCACAGGCATCAGGGAGAGACTGAAGACAGCCCTAAGCTCACGCATGTTTACCAACTTAATTAGGTCATAACTAGCCAGTTACATAAGCAAACAAAGGGGGGTGGCGTGGTGGAGCCGAACATTCTCGACTCTCAGCAAACAGACCTTCAGAGACCGTCACTGTTACTATTACACAAAAGACCCCACCTGTGTGGCATCACAGCTGCCTGAATTAATTTTCCACAGGAATGTCCATAGAAAGTTACACAACCTATACAGAGAACTGAGCGGGGAGAGCAGAAACTCCATTAATATTCAAACTGTGCTGGAAAATAAAACTCTCCTCAACCACTGATTCTCAAACCTCCCCCTGTAACAAATCCAGGTTCCCAGGGTTCCCAAAAGACCCACAACCCCACAACTCCATCACTCTGGAGGTCAAATGGCACCCATCGGAAACAAGTACCTCCCGGAAGCTCATCCAAGTACTAATCCCTCCTGAGTTCCAAGCCAAGCAGGCTCCAATCCCCACCCCCCAGCCAGCCAGGCAGGAATGTGTCTACCTGCCAAATTATGCTGGTCTCATTAGAAATGCCCTGGAAAAACAGGATCTGAGGAGAGTCAAGAGGGCTGTTTCTCCCTCCCTGTCTTTGGTTTCAGACAAGCTGTAATCTTGGGAAATTGCTAATAACCAAAGAGGTGTTTACAAATATCAGTGGCCACTAACTAGAAGCTCCAGCCAACAGTTATACCTCCATTACCTACTGCTATTCAGACTGGGGATCAATAAACTCCACAGTTGCATTAACTACTGAGCAGCGTGAACCACACCCCTCTTCCCCATCCTAGATGCTTGCTAGCCCAGTAATTCCCCTCTCTGCTGATAGAAATAGATTATAGGGTAACAAATGCCCTCTGTTTTCTTGGTATTGCAGATGCAAAGGTCAATGATTTAAAAACCATCTTTCAAGGAAATCTTTAAGAAAAATTAAGAGATTTAAAAAAAATACTTGAAATCTTAATATAAAAGTCAACATAGAAATTAAAAGTAGTCTATGATCACTTTCAGAAGAGGATTTTAGATTGGATCACCTTTTTCGGAACATGCGGATTTATCGTTAAGCAAGCATACTCTTCCAAGCGCACTTTAAGACAGGTTTTGTTATCACAGGGAACTCAAGAGTAAATCCACGGCTGGTAAGTCACTTTTTCTCATGATGTCAAGATAAAATGGATCAACTTGTGCTAAAGTTTGACTTTCACAATTTAAAACAGAGTTCAAAATATTTTTCCTAAGAGAAAACAAAATGAAGACAACATACTCCAAGCTTACCAACCACGTCGCTGCTCTCCTGGCAGCCAGGCAGGTAAATAAGACCTGGCTCATCTAAAACACCTGGGTTCTGACCCAGGTGCCGCCGCTTTAGGCAGAGGACTCAACCTCTCAGGGCGTCTTCTTCAAAATCTCTACCTAGTCAACAAATATTTGTTGAACGCCTCCTCTGTGCCCGATTCTGTTCTACAAAGTGAATGCACCTTGGCAGGGGACGGGGGTCACTGATTTCAGCAAGATTATGTCCTGGAGGAAAAGTGATCGACGAACAAGCCATTGTGGTCTCAGGCAGTATCCCGACAGTGGAAGGAGGGGCAATGTATCAGGGTTCTCTAGAGGAACAGAACCAGCAGGAGGTCTGATTATAAGGGGACTTATTAGGTTGGTTGACAGGACCAGAAGCTGGGTGGTCCACAGTGGCCGTCTGCAGGCTGGGAGCTGGGAGAACCAGTAGCTGTGCCGTCCAGAGGCTGACGGCCCAGAAGAAGAGGGATCCACCGCTACCCCAGTCTGAGATCCAAGGCTTCTGGAGAATCACCGGCAGAGTCCACTTTGGAAGAGGGAAGATGTGAGAGTCCTGTGTCCTCAGATGGTTGCAGCATCTGGAACCCATTCCGAAGAACTGAGCTTGCATCTGCTGGGCTTCCTTGTTCTGCCAACTTTATTCCATTCAAGTCAACATCCTATTGGATGGTGCTGCCCATGCTTAGGGAGAGAGTCTAGCTGGCTGTCCCCCATGCCAGTCATCCCTAGACACACCCTCATTGACACATCCAGAAGCCTGTTAATCTTCTGCATCTCAATCGAATCAAGCTGACAACTCAAATTAACCATCACAGGTGAGTTGAGCCCAAAACAGGGGAACGTGATCTGAAGGACTGATAGTGATTATCCGAGCTAAAACCCAAGGAGAAATGGGTGAGAGGAGGAATACAGGGAAAAGTGTTCTAGACAAAGGAAAGTAAGAGAGGGCTTGGCGGAGCAGGATCCTGGTGTGTGCAGTGTGGCTGCAGGACCAAGAGAAGGCAGAGGCAGGGACCACAGTGAGCCTGACCTGCGGGCCAGGGAAGTCCTAGGGAGACCCAGGAACCAGGTGGCAGGGCCCTGGACACCATTCAAGACTGGAGGCTCCATTGCACTGTCTGGAGCTGCAGAGTGGAGTCTGTACTCCAGGTGGAGGTGGGGTCTGCACATGTGCTAGACGGCTGGTTATCTAGGCAGCAGACGGATCTGTCTGGGGCATGGTTAGGAAAGAAGTGAACCAATCTGTGTGAGATTCAAGGAAACTAAAATTAGAATTTAAGACATCAATAAATTTATAAACAAGGGATGCGGGAAGCAAGCAAGAGATACTCTCTCCAGCTGTAAAACAAGACATTCCCTAAGAAATAGCTCCCACAGTAATGGAAACTCAAAAATGAAAATTGCTGTTTTTTTTTCTTTTCTTTTCTTTGAAAATGGCTTTTTTCAGAGTGAAACCAAAGTTCATGCTTCTCATAAGTGGTATAAGCTGAACATTTTTTTTTTCTGGGTCAAATTCTAAACCTTTGAATTCTCCCATGAGCATAAGGACTGCAGGGCACCAGTGCAAATGTTCATGGGGACACTGTTCTGTCACCTTAAGTAAGACTTCTGGTTCGGTCTGTGAAGAGGACCAGGAGGGGAGGCTCTCTTCCTCTTCAGGAGGTCTCTTCTTGCCGTCATGCTGAGCCATGCACGGGGAAACGTCTGGCTGAATAAAATCTTAAGACTTTCTACACTTTGGGCTCCACAGTTGCCAAAATAAAGTTCTGGGGGGCTGCAGATCGCAGCGAGCTCAGTGCACAAGGCCAAGCCCTTCTGCCCGTGGCCCCTGTGCACCTGCCTGCAAACAGGGCCCAGGAGAGGGGGGTACCCAGGGCAGAGGAGAGGACCTGCTTCTTTTCCTGGAGACACTCTATCACTGCCACCAAAGGACAGGGATGGTGCTTCTCTGAATGCTAACACATGTGTGCTTTTATGAGGCATTTATAAGGACACTGTTTTAACAAAAGAACAGAAACTGAACAAGCATTTTCTAAATTAATAAGACCTGCATATCATTATGCAAAAGCATTATTTTCTCCCTGGGTATTCTACTGCACCATGCGGAGGAGACGCATCTTACTCAACAATTAAGTCCGTGGGGGAAAACTGCACAAAGTTACTCTTGCACGTTCCTGAATCACCCATGAAGAACAGCGTGTGTGGCTTTGTACATCCCGTCTCACAGCAAGCCTCACACCATCAGCTGCTCCCCCAACACTGGAAACAATGGCTGTTCCTTCAGTGGAGAAACCAAATGAAATATCAAGTCTGCATTTACTAGCTGTATTGTAAAAAGAAACTTCTTGGTCTGTTTTATGCTGTCATTTTTATAAGCACATGTAGTTGAACAAGTGAAAACCATGTAACTCCATTGTATATAAAAGAAAATGACCTCCCCCTCCATTTATAAAATTAACACAGATCAAGTCCCACTCTAATTACTGAAAGAACCTTTTCAGTACAATTTAAGCAACTGAACTATCTCATTTAACCAGTAAGTTAGTTTGCCTTTTGTTTGCACATCATTCAAAGCACTAAGTCTTTAACCAAACTATGGGTGTTCCTAGTCAACTGGAATATTAAATGTGAAGAAAAAAAAAGGATGGCAAAACAAATTTCACAATTTCCCTCCTCTTTGCACTCTTACATATGCATAAAGAACCCCAAAGTCACCTCACTCCAATTCCTTCAATTCCCATTTAATTTTGGAAATAGGAGTCAAGTTCTGCCCTGCTCCTCCAAATTCACCTCCCTCTCTCCATCCACCCTCCGCCTCCCTGGGCGTGTTCTGTGAACCCCATCACTAGGCACCTTCGCCTCTCCCTTCCTGCTGGGTTCAGTGAGTGGGAAGGCCTCCTTCCTGTTTGCTGGGAAGGAGACCAAAGCCAGCAAATGCATCCCTTGACACCCTCCCACTAAGTCTGCCCCCGATGCAAGGCATTGCTCTTCCAATACACTGGGTTCCAGATAAACACCTCCTCTTCTTCATTGAGGATCAAAGGCGACATCAGGTCATTCAATACTGGCGGCTTGATACCAATGGGACCGATAGTTCCCATGCCTTTCACAAACATTCCTGGCACTATTTTAACTTCAGCGTGCCCTCTGCTTTCTGTTTGAATCCTAAATCATACAATTTGACTTTACAAATGGAAAATCCCAATCTGAGAACAGTTAGGTGGCATCCCCAAGGGAACATAACTGCTTGAATAAGAATGAGCTAGAGTGCTGGTGGGCCAGTGACAGAGACTTCTGTGGAACGATTAGAAAATGGTGGTGATGTTCCCTGAAGCACACAGCTAAGACGCTCACTGAAACTGAATTTGAGCATGGCTAGATACAGGAACTTGAACTTGGTGCTCAGGAATGTGTCTCTGTCCTCCACGTGGACTTCATTATCAGGTTGTCCACACGTGAGAGCAAACATAGCTAATAGAATCTACAAGATCACACCCCGCAGCAGTTCTAGCTAGTAAAAGTCCCATAGATGATTATAAATGATCTAGCAGCATTATACGTCCACCCAGGAATTAATCACAGTAGATTCTGATTGGTCAGGTTAAGATCCATGGACTCGGATAACAGCGACAGCTGCACCCAAAAAACATGGACTCAAGTAGAAAATCAATGAAAGAGGAACTTTGCTCAGAAGTAAGTGTGAACACATTGCTGAATAGCAAGAGCAACAGATAACCTCTGGGACACAGAAACATGAATGCAGTCAATTATCAGTCTGCACCCCATCCAAGTAACACTGACCTAACCTGCACCTTGCTCCCTGGAAGCCAAAGAATATTATCAAGCTAGAAACATCAATGACTAATTGTCCATATGGAAATGACGAATCACAGAGGATTTCAGATCTACTATCTCACTTAGTTCAGTTATTCCAGATTAAGAATTCCAAATTGCTTACTGAGAGTATTTTGCAAGGCTAAATCTTTGGAATTTCAAGAATCCAAAGATCATTTCTAATGCTTCAGTGGTACTCAAATGTACAATAGTATAAACAATAGTATAAACCTGTGAGAAAAATTCTAGGTATCAGTTTTATTGCACTAAGACTCTCTGTGGAAATCAGACCCATCAAGATACATTTCTGGGCCAAAGGCTAAAGTTCCTTTACTGGTCATGTATTCTCTTCTATGATCTGCATTTTACCCAGGACCTAGGGGTCACTTTAATACTAAAAATACAGCTTCCAACCCCCTTTGAAAACAACTTGACCAAGACTTTGACCATAGCATTGCAGAGAAGTCTTAATAAGTGGGCTCACGCAGAAATGTGTGGTCAGTAAAAATTCTCAAACCAACCATCAAGAGGTCAGGGCTGGAAAACTCTTGTGATGGTTTCAAAGCAAACTGTAGGTTTGCTCTGATGAAATTCAGTGGTCGGAAAACATGAAGAGGACGTTGTGGTGAAGCTTTGACAGGGAAGAGCAGCAAGCAAACTTGGTCCAGATCTCATGGTGTGTTGTGTGAGGAAGAGGACCTAATTCCTAACATCCGAAAGAAAGTACCAAGCTTGAGATCTTGAACCTCTGAGCAGAATTTCTTTTGGTCCTTTCTTGATGAAATAAATTAAAAGTTTTAACTAAATAGCTTTCGAAGTGTGTAGGGGACGGTGTCACAATTTCAGTAATTACCTAACTCGGCAATTGAGAGTCATGCATATGAAGTTTTTTGAAAATATGTCTTTCTTAAAAAAAATGGGAACCCTTGATCAAACCCAATCATCATATGTAAGGGCAGTGATTTTCAGGATAGAGTTTATTTCAGTATTTCTGGCTTTAAAAAAAAAAAAATTGGAGTTGATACTTCTGTCCAAACTCAAAAATCTCTTTTAGCTGTTGACCTGAGAGTCAGGTAAAAGACCCTGCTGGCTGGAAGGAGTGTGAGAAAAGGGGTGACAGATGCGTTATGGGAATAAAAAAGACGGAGGGAGTGAAAGGTGACCCAGAGTCCTGGGTCATTCTTTGTATTCACTGGATGATGCTTAAAAGAGCCCTTTTCTTTCCTACCAATGGTGGGACAGAAAGCTGCCTACGTCCGGCTGCCTCCGCACAGATCAGCTCCTGAGTGGTGCAAGAAGAACCTCTTCAGAGAATGGAAAGTCACTCTGATAACACTGCGCAGACTCCCCTCCCCAGTGAGCTGAGTCTGGGGGATGATCTAAGAGTGAACTCCAGGAAACCCAGCTGATGCCTCTGAGGCCTGCCTTTTCTGAGTTGGCAATTGATATGGGATGCAGCTCTGGGAACCAAGTCCAGTCCACACGAGGCTCAGAGCCAGGACCAACTCTGACAACTGTCTCAGCAGATCTGACCTGGGCAACCTGGTGTCTCCATCTCCTGGACAGAGGACTGTATCATCAGCCAAACCGCAGTTCAAGCCGTGTCATCCCGACACATAAACTTTGACCTGTTGAGACGGTGGGGAAGACGTTGCACAAGAGTAAATTGATCACAGTCATGAAAAGCTGACTAACAGAATTATCTAGAAAGTTGATTTTATAGGGTCTTTCCATCACTATAGGGGTATGTGCTTTCTGGCAAATTAGATAATGTATGCATGATACAGGTGTCTGCCCATTTGCCATTGTACACTAAAAAGTTAAATATGTAAAATCACACACATAACTTCAAATTCTAATGTTACATAAAACATGTCCATTCAATATGTCAAAGAAAACAGCCCTACCCCCCCCCCAAAGGTTCTGTAGTTTCAATGTATAATCACGCCTTGTCTCGGAAAGACAGGCAACCATCCAATGGTACCCAACAAATATTGTGACCAATAATGGGAAACCAACTTACCAATACAAAACCATTTTCTGGGACTGAAAGATTCTAAAACGTTAATCTATGTCACCTCTGTGTTTCTTGTTAGATGCTTTCTCCCTGCATGCAACTCCTCCAATAAAACATAAATAAAGTGCATTTCAAAGCTCAGCAGGGAAGAAAGTCCCCGGCTCTTGTCACCTAAGTGCACTGGACTATCACAGGTGTGGGCAATTAATAAGCAGCTTGCCCTGCGCCCACGGTTCTCAGGGACCCATGGAAAGGCAGTAAAGAGACATTGGAGATCTCAGCTCAGTTACAAATAGAATTAAGCAGAGAAAACTTAGGCACCCTGTTCTCATTTTCCCCATTTTCTTTTGAAATTGAGAACACTCCTAGGATTCACTTTGAAGTGAAGGCTGCCTGAATATGATCGTATTGATTTCCATAACATGTTTTTGCTCTGCAATGCGGATGTGCATTTTTCAAACATATTAAGCAAGGCTTTGATCTGATTTGTTCCACCAGCACTCTCGACGGAGGCTGAGAACCATTTCTATATAAGGGTTTGCTCTGCAGAGGGGAAGATTGCCCTCGCTGGAAAGAACTTGGAAATATCCCATCTGAAAGCTCTTTTTCGTCTTCCTCAGCCTAAACATTTTACTCAGAGGGGTCAAAGGTCACCAACTGTCAAAACAAAACCCAAATTACACAGGGCTCCTGCAAAGGATGATAAGCAGAGTGGAAAGTCAGACCTCACCCACCAGACTCCCCAATGCAGCCTGTGATCGACAGTAAAACTGCCCTTAAAAAGTAGCAGGTACCTCACTCCAAATCCTGCTGAGGTTTACAAGTTGTCCAGTATGTTTGAAAGACTAGCCGCAGGTCTCCACTCGGAGACGGAATTGACCACTCCAGGAGGAAAAGAGGGGACCTGCCCAATCTTTGAACTGTCAACGGGACTGGCCTGCAAACTCCGGGGCACCAGATGGTTTCATAAACCCGAAGGCTCATAAATCTTCCCCCAGAGTTTCCAATTTCAAAAAGAGGCTGTTTTCTTTGTGGGATTGGGGATCGGTAAGATTCTGCCATGGGTTTCTGACCCCAAGCATCCGGGTCTTGTAAGCTTTCTTGCTTCTCCAGCTGGCGAGGTCACACCCAGCTCAGAGGGGACTTGCCAAGCAGGTCTCATCACAGCTTCAAGGAGTCCCAACAACCTTGACCTTCAGGGACTAGGTCGATCATTCCTTTTTCAGTAAGGACCTTTGCAAATGATAGACAGACAGACAGACAGACATAGATTTTTTTTTTTTTGGTAGAACACAAAACGTCCAACTTTCAGCTCATATTCAGCATTTCTCAGGGTGAAGACTGGGGATCTGCCTTACTTCTTTGAGTATCTTTAGTTTTAGTGGTCCAACTTCATCCCTGTCCTTTTGCCCACAGATGAGATGAATCTCCTCTTCCTGCTGTGACCCAGTGGAAGAAGGACACAGGCAGACAGGTCAAGGGAAGAGCAGCAAGAACTAGTGGCCCCAATGTGGATTCACAACTCACTTCACTGAAAAGACCCACACGTGCACACCCAGAGTACCAAGTGCACTTGTGCACCAGCTCTGTGACAATGACATTTAGGGTCCACTGAACAGTCTGGGACAAAGTAAGGCTTGATTTTGATGTGAAAATAAGAGAATTGGAAGAGGAAAGTTATTGTAGGTACATATGCCTATCTACCTCACATTGCTTGGAAATCATGATACACAGACAGGGCCTGATTTTATGTTCTCATATCTGACTTTTTCCAACTGATGCTTCACTTTAGAATCACTCCACTCTGCTCCCCAAGTCATTCCTCTGTGATTGAAGCATAGGAATGCATCATATCCCTGAGTATCCCAGGTTCTTGGAAGAATCAAATAAAAGAGAACATGGAATTAAAGTGCTTTGGAAAATATGAAGATGTATAATAATTTTATAATAACTATTTCATACACTAAAATGAGCAAAAGCGAGAAGGAATGGAAAGTGGGACTCAGGAGAGAGGCTAAATGCTGAAGATTGGCTGCCTTAAGGAAAGTTCCGTGGTCACTTAATAACTACCTTCAAGTGTATTAAGGGCTATTAGAGTAAAGAGGTCCTCAGACTGTGGATAAAAGGAGGGGAAAAAATAAGGAGTGAGTTCAAACTTCCATGTATGCATAAGGAACCCCAGCAGTCTGGTGTGCTGAGCATGGGATGAATCACTAGAGCAGCTGTGGTCTTGTCTCCCCAGGAGTTGAATGGCCACCATCTGATGTGGTTCAAACTTTATGACTAAGCAAAAGGAATGAAAGAGACCAAGACCAGGTCGCTCCAAATGTGTTTGTCCACTCCAAAAGAGTCAAAGTGTTAAGGAAAAAAAAAAAAAAACTTACGTGAAGTTCTTATAACTTTAATGTAAACATGTACATTTAAGAAACAATGAATCTCCTTCTATGGGTGAATCGTTTTTAAATTCCATCGATGATGTCAACAACCCATAAATAAAAATGCACTTCATAATAAATGGACATTTTAACAGTAGCCATTTCAGAAGAAACTTGCATTTACAAGACACTCCAAGGACCTTGAAACCACATTACAGAGATGGTGATATGAGTACTTGAGCAAGTTTTCCCCTTTATTTTGTCTCCACAAGGAGGGGGAGAAGGAGGAGGAGGAGGAGGAGGAGGAGGAGGAGGAGGAGGAGGAGGAGGAGGAGGAGAGGGAGAGGGGGAGGAGGGAGGGGGAGGGGAGGTAAAAATCAGCAAAAATCAGCAAATCAAAAGCATCCACTCCTTCAGGGGTAGCATCATCAGCCCTAAGGACAGAAGGCAGTGGCATCCTTGTTAAGAGGTATGTGTACAGACATGAGCATATTCTTAAAGGCTTATTTATCCTTTCAGAAAAAGAAAAAGAAAGAAAGAAAAGAAAGTTAAAATTCTCTCCTGATGTCAACACTCTGGTGTAGTTTTTTTCATTTCTCTCACTCAGATTTTACTCTGAAAAGGAGGGAACTAAAGTAACTATAGAATTGGCTCCAATGCGTCCAAGGGTCCAGTTGTGCAGTAGGAAGCATGATCCTGGCTTTCAGGTTCATTCCTGTGACCTGCCCTGGGGCTGTGCGCATGCCCGAGTTTGTGCCTCGGTGGCACGCATGCGTGCACACAGCCTCTGCCCCTCCCCAAGCTGCTAGGAGAATCCCACTCACCACCTACCTGCCCTCACAGGCCAAGCCTCTCAGCTTGGACTAGGAACCGTCCCCCTTAGCCCTACCTCCTCCTTTTTGGATCCCTGCGTAAAGGGAGAATAGATGGCTTCTGGTGCGCACAGCTGTTTGAAATGAGATAGGACTTTGACACTTCTTTGGACCAGTCACCCGCTTTTACCAATGACCACTCATTATGGAGGTTGGCCTCTTGGTTCATCCCAAAAGATAGGGCACCTACAAAGTCTGAGAAAGACCCAAATCAGGGTCTCTTTACACCGAAGCAGGTTGCCGGGGAGGGACGACTCCTTCATGTCCATCCATGGTTTCTGCTTGAGTTACTCACCTTTCTATCTGAATGTATTTAGACCATCTCACAGAGTCTCCCTTCTGCTCCTCCCAAAGACAATGCCAAGACCAGGTTCTAGTTTTCCTACTCAGAGACCCACAGCACCGAGATATCTAGTATCACAAATAATGAGTGAAGGGAAGAGAAAGAGCTTGGTTAAGTGTGAAAGCCAAAGTCCAGATGGGAGGCAGGCAAGCTCTTCAGGACCCCAGTGCTTGCCTGACTCTGCTTTCTTCCATCTCAAACCATCTATTTGGTGGTTGTGACTCACAGCATATATCCTTCAGGGGTAGCGTCACCCCACAGTGAGCTAGAGCATGCACCGGGTAACAGCCCATGGACAATAATCAATATTCACATAATATTAGTGAATGTTTATGAAAACCACTGAATATCCACAGTTTGACAATGCAGTGTTTTCCAAATTCTAAACTTTAAAATTGAACCACATCATCAGGAATAATAAGCCAAGAAACTTCAATACTACATATGGGTAGAGGTAGGTAGGTAGGGAGGGAGATAGATAGATAGATAGATAGATAGATAGATAGATAGATAGATAGATAGATAGATAGATAGATAGATAGATAGAGATATGATTATATTATATGATTGGGAGAGTATTTATGATCATTGTTATGTTTAGTTTCTTCTAATTCTCTGGCCCATCAGGTTAATGACATGCCAAGATTTCTACCCGGGTAGAGGCATATGGTACTGAAATCACAGTGGATAAAGACAAGGACAGAAAACGAGAGGCAGGAAATGGAGTTAGAGAGACTCAAGAGAGGATCATGAGATGGCACAGCCAAAAGACACAGCTGCCTTTTCCAAGTTGTGTGAGGCGTTGAGCACAAGTCAGAAGCAAGGACCCTGGTCAGGATGTATACTCCGAACTGCACAAGAAGGAAAACGAAGTTCAGAAAATGTGTAATGAAGCTGAAAGCCAAAGTTTAGATGAGTAGGAGAAGCCCAAGTTCAGGAGCAGAGGCAGATCTGAGACTTGTAATCAATCATATAAAGTCTAATTTAGACAAGGCTCAAAAAAGTCAAAATATACAGGTACCAGTAGAGTAGAGGTGGGGTACAGGAGGAGGGAGAAGGGGAAGGAAAGGGGGAGACGTGGGGAGTAAAGTTGACCAACATCCTACGTGCATGGATGAAAATGTCAGCGTGAATTCCAACTTTATATATAACCATCATGCAACAATTTAAAAAGGAAATAATAGGATGAAGTTCAAATGAGTCAAACAGGAAAGGAAAAAGAAAAAGGAGGGAAGAAGGGGGGGATACACTATACACATACACATACATATATGATAAACAGGCACATCTGTTTTTATGCACATATATGCACAAATATACATGTGCAAGGATCTCTCTCATGCCCCTTGTCTTGCCCCTGTACACACTTAGCATCAGAGATATAATCACATACTTCTCCAACCCATTCCTTTTTATTGAGAACCATTCCTTCTGTTTTCATTATCTAATTATAAGTAGAAATTTTGTTCTTGGATACCATGCCCATTCCTAATTGACTAAGCCTGAAAAAAATCTAGTGCAGATATCTTTTAATTAATTTCCACTTTTCTAATAAATTGGGAAAATAATCATGTTCAGATCTCATTCTGGAGGATAAAAATCTTATTCATCAGTCTTTGCTAAGGCTAAATTCTTACTCACTTGAATTCTGCTTATTTATAGAAGTCACTAACTACATTATTCTTCTACCCTAAGTTTCTCAATAATTATTTTTCTAATTTTAAGAGCAAAAAGTGTACCAAGGTCTAGCTATTAAAACTTCATGACAGTATGAAAATTAGAGGTGATCTGACTGTGACAACATTTGCAATTATGTTTTTTTAATCCTCAGAGATATTTTTAAAATGTAATACTAAAAATAATATTATTGAAATTAAAATATTAAAAACTTTAGATGTGCAGAACATTTGTTTTCTTCCTGATATTCAGCTCACAAAATGGAAATGAATAAATGGTTTTAAAAGTGCTTTTGGTACCTAATTTTTTATCCAATTCCAGTATCACTTTATTTACAAGAAACACAAAAGTTTGTGGGGTTTGTTGGACTTCAAAGGATGATTTATTATCATCCTTAAATTTTCATAAACTTGAGTCTTCTACCAGGTCCTTCCTAGCCTTCTGCTATCAACTGTGAAGACTGGGGGAAGCAGGTGGAGAGAAAGGAGAGAGAGAGAGAGAGAGAGAGAGAGAGAGAGAGAGAGAGAGAGAGAGAGAACAAGAGAGCAAGAGAAGGAAGGAGGGAAGGAAAAGAGAACAAAGGAAAGAAAAAATAAATGGATGGAGGCAGCAAAGGAGGAGGGAGGAGAGAGAAGGAAGAAATAAGAAAAAAGAAAAGGAAAGAATGAGGGTAAAGAGAAAATGGAAAAAAAGCAAGCAAAACCTTAATTGTACTCAGTGAAACCCACTTTAACACACTGCAGTGTGACACCAAAAGCTGGGAACTTCTAGATGATCAATTGTTTGAGTTTTTTTTTTTTTTTGTTATTTGTTTGTTTTAATTTTGTTTTGCTTTGTTTTTTTGTCTAAGGGAAGACTGCAGTGATGGAATTCTAATGGAATGTCAGCTCAGTGGCTGACATTCCATTAGAATGGAATGTTATGCTGAACTTCCAATGGAAATGAAAGAAGAATCCAAGAAAAGAAACCAACAGAGAGAAGGAACCCCAAATTCTGTGCATGTGATTCTTTGCGAACTTTTGTGTGTGTGTGAGCATGTACCAACTGGCAGAGCTAAGGATGGAAAATCAGAACAGAGAATGAAGCTCACACCCATGAAGTGGAGTTTCAAGTTGGAATCTTGTCTTCATTATTTTGCTACGTAAAACTAACAAAGCTCTTCATGGACTATGCGAAATCCAAACACAATATCATTTACAATGTCAAAAGAACAATTCGAAAATTGCGTGACATACAAGGTAATAGGAAAATGTCATTCAGTATTGAAAGAAAACACAATAAACATAGTTCAATGTTGAGATGACTAATGTGTTAGAAGTTAAGAATTTTAAAACAAGTATCATAATTATAAGCAAGGGATATGACAAGAAAATACTCATAAGGCATTAAAATGTAATCTCAGCAGACAAAAGAGACAAAAATATTTTTTAATTCTAGAAAAATACATTATTTGATTTGGGATTAAAATCACAGAAATAGCTTAGTAGCAAAAAGGGTATAACAAATATAGAGTCACTAAACCTGAAAAGAGAGTAAACGAAATTATCCAATCTAAAGAACAAATAAAAATTTTTTTAAAAAATGAAAAGAACCTCAGGCATCTGTGGGACAATAACAATAATTCAATTTACAGAAGTAAAGGAAGCAAACAAAATCAAAGAAATAATAAACAAAAACTGTGAAATTGAAGAAAATAAAAACACAGATATATCTATGAAATTCAAGCAATATCAATTCAAAGAAAGCTTGTATAAGGACATAATGATTAAATAAAAATTTCTAAAAGTAGCAAGAAGAAAACAACATATTACATAGGAAAACTGCAATCACTAAACAACTGACTTTTTACCCAAAATTATGGATACCAGGAGACATTGGAACAACATATTCAAGGTGTTGGAGAAAAAAAATCAACATATCAACTTTTAAAAAAATGTTGAAAATAAAAATATGGATTTTTTAAGCCTAAAAACCCAATTCCTTAAAAATAAGGTCAAAATCAGGACATTTTAGCTTTTTTAAAACGCAAGCATTTGTCATAAGCAAACCTAAATGAAATTTTTTAGTCTATTGGGAAATGATACTAGAAGTAAAGTTGAACCTCTAGGAAGAAATGTAAAACAACAGAAATGGTAAGTAGATGTTTATTTTTCTCTCTTGGGTTCTATACAATGCATGTGACTATTTAAAGCAAAACCATAGCTTTGGTTCATGAGTTGTGTAGCAGATATGTATATAGTACATGTTGTAATAATAGCTTAAAGGATGATGGAAGTACATGCACAGATATGGCTGTAAAGTTTCTATATTGTATGTGGAATAAAACATTATCAATGCTAACTAGCCTGGGGAGAGTTTTGAGTGTATATTGTAACCTCTAGAACAACTATTAAATGCTTTGCAAGAACTCAAGTACCATAACACTCATTTGAAGACAGTGACTGTCGTCTCAATCAAATATAAGCAAGTAGATATGGTTCCCATGGAATAAGCATTGGCATTACACTCTGTTCTCATTGCTTCTTTTCAGTACATTTAGTGTGTATTGTCCCTAAAATGTACAACAGAAATTATAATATTTCAAGGGAGTCTGCATTTCCAAGAGTCACTGGGACTCCAATCTCCATTCCATTCATGAGAGAATTTTCTAAACTTTTTCACACTTAAAGGCATATACAAAAATATTTACCACAACATTGTCTATATTGTGATTGGGAGCAGATGCAATCTGGAAAACTGGAGAGATAAAATGTGAATTAAGTGTTTATAAAGGAGCTAAGGCAACAGACTAGATGTACCAAAACAACTCGAATGCATCTCCCAGAGATCAGTGAAGAATGCCCAAGACAAAGATCAGACACACACCTCTAAGTTAATACCTTCAAGGCAAATAAAATGTACATATACATAACAAGAATGCACAACTTGCAGTATCACATACAAATTCATGTAAATTTATTTGAATGGTTGTTTATGGCGAAAGGAAACTAAAGGGAGTGAAGAAGTGAATTAAAGCAGATAGATGATAGGTAGATAGAGAGATGATAGAGAAATGAGAGTATCTATGCACAGAACAGTCATCACAATGCATTTTGAAATACAAAGAATGAGTCACCCTACCTCTGTACCTAAGGTCCATTCAGAAGAGGAAAGAAAACGAAAAGGAATTATGATTGTTTTTAATTTATCTTCCTGTGCCAGATATTTAGGATACCCATCCTAGTTTTATAACCTAAGCTGATTGACAGATTTTTATGAAAAGCTTATCAAACTATACTGCAATTAAAATGGAAGCTCTAATCTGAATGTGTACGTTGCCCATCATAGATGTAAAGTCAGATTTTCACCATTTATACACATCAAAAAAATCAAATGAAAAGTGATTCGTGGGCTTTATAAACTTTGATCTAAGCCAAAGGTTAGTGAACTGTTTAAAAACAAAATTCAAATTAGCAGCTGTCTTTATAGCTCATGAGTTTAGAATATTATTTTACATTTTTAAACAATTAAATATCAAAGAACTATGCAACTACACACTTACTATCCCTGATATTTACTTCTTGGCTAACAAAGCCCCAAATATTTATATATCTTAAATATTTATATAATCTTTTTTTTTTAAGAGAGAGTGAGAGAGGAGAGAGAGAGAGAGAGAGAGAGAGAGAGAGAGAGAGAGAGAGAGAGAGAGAGAGAAGTTTTAATATTTATTTCTTAGTTCTCGGCGGACACAACATTTTTGTTGGTATGTGGTGCTGAGGATCGAACCCGGGCCGCACGCATACCAGACGAGCGCGCTACCGCCTGAGCCACATTCCCAGCCCCTATATAATCTTTTTAATGAAAAGATTGCTGACCCTGGTCAAGATTCTAGAAAGATAAAATAATTGTTGGATAGTCTTTCCTTTGCAAGACTTAATTTATAAGAAGTGGTCTTAGATATGATTTTAGAAACAACTTGGGGGCAGGGGGTGACACAAAAGGAATTTGTCACTGACCAGCAATCCCCGCAGTAGAATATGAAGAACCGTGTTGCTGGTTGAGTGAAAAGATGTTAACTACATTAGACACAATTGTTTGCAGGAGGATGTAAGACAGGAAAGGAGCCCAATGATCATTGTGAATTATGAGATCCAAAAGGGACATGGCAGAATCTCCCAGTCCACACATTTTCCTACACAGTGGTGCTGACAGCCCTCCCAGAGACAGGTGGGTCTATTCCTTTCCTCCATCTGAGCAAGCTGGTGACCCTGAAGGAAATGATGCAGGTGACTGCTGAGGCAAGGACACAAAAGGTAGTAGGGTTTCTGCCTAATTGTCCTGGCTTGCCTGCTCTCAGAGTGCAGCCTCCATGCTGTGAGGAAGCCCAGGCCAATGAGGAGGCCATGAGTGAGTTTTGCTGAACATCCCCAGCTAAGGCCTGAAGAGGCACAGAAAACTCTAAACACCATTCAGCGCATCACTGAGACGTCTGTCCTGTGCATATGGCCATGGGCCTACCTGGATGCAGGGTGTCTGGGCAGCACCAGGTGTGCCGGCAGTTGCTGGCCATTGCTGGCCATGGAGCTCCTTGGGCAGAGGGGAATGTGGAAGAATCAGGAAGCTCACAGACCCTGACATATCATTTATCAAAGCTGGCAAGAAAAACCACTTGTTTTGCCATCATCTTGTAGGGACAGTCCGGGGACTCCGGAAATGGAGCTGATGATGTAAGTGCGACTGATTTTCCTTACATGGTGATTTAGGCATAAGTCTATTTGGCTCATTAGCAGTGACATACAAGTTGTTGGGAAGAGTAAGCTATTTTTTTACTCAAAATCTTGGAGGTTATGTTCACATAACCTTTTCTAAAAAGATAAGGCTTAATATATAAACTTGTACTAATTACAACAAATAAAAAATTTAAAAATACTTTACAACATACACACACAAAAAAAGATAGAAACTTGTTATTGGGGTTTCAATGAAATGAACTGTGCTAAAGTGTGTCTATTGAAAGGGAGAAAATACAGAATAAAGTTTTGCACATTACCACACAGAACTTGGGGTTTTCTGTTTGGAATGATAAAGATCCTTAAGTTTGAAATAACATTGGAATAAGCTATAAGAAAAGACATTTTGAGTTTTTCTTTTTTTCTTTCTTTCTTTTTTTTTTTTTTAATGAGGACAAGCCTGTGGCCTTTTCACAAAGCTGTTGGTCTTAACCTTGGAAATCTGGCTGCTTAGGGTAAAGGCCGAGAAAATGAACAGGAAAGCTCTAAAGGAGGGAAGCTATTATTAAATGCAAATATATTCATTAAGGAATTGGCCAAAGAGAAAGGTATATCCCACTTTTAATGAATTTTTTAAGCATACAAATATTCTGTAGGTATGCATTTTAATTTAACCTTTGAAGAAATGATTATCAGTGGAAATAGGCCTGAGTGGAAAGATACTATCTGGATCTGTTATTTTACATTTATTTTGTATAAAGTCTTTTAATTCTTCAGAAATTGTCTTATTTATGCCCTGACATCCTTGGCCATTCTGCAGAGTAACATAGAGCTCTAATAGTATCATTTATGGGATTTTTATTTTGACTTATATTGGTAGAAACACCTCACATAATGGAAATTCTATTTTTAAAGATATATCTAAAAATTATAAACCACTGATGAGGAATTAAAATACATTTTTTTCTTGTTGTGAATTTTTGTGAGACTGTTACAATGACTTCCACAACTCAGAACAGACCCACATACACATCTAATCCTCCCCCAATTCCCATACAGGGAGAAAAGTGACTCATATTGCTTTTAAAATTAAAATATTTAAGTGACATTGATAAAATCACCCCATATGTGTGCATGATTACGAACAGAGAACTTAAAAAAAGTTTTTTAAAAAAGTTTTTTACTCTGTTCGTCATTGTTTGGGTCATCAGTTAATTCAGGAAGTAAAAGTTGCTAGTGATTTCACTAATAATTGCTAAGTGCCTTCAAAGTGTAATGAATAATCTGTTTTTAACTATCCATTTGATAACACGTAAGCAAACATTTTAAAGGTTTTGAACCAAAATAAGATGCAGACTGCCATATTTTGGGGTATTACAGGTCCCATGTGTTGGAGACTAAGCTCTCAGATGAACACTCCTGGGAAGCACCAGAAATTTTATGAGGTAAGATGTAGTGAGAGATCCCAGGTCAATGGAGCATGTCCTTGAAGGGCATGGTGGCTTCTCCAGGCCGTGAGTGATTTTGCTCCACCACAGCTGTCCACCTTGATGTGCTGCCTCACCACAGGTCTCACACCATAGGACCAGTCAGTCATGGACTGAAACCTCCAAAACTGTCATTCAAAATAAACCTTTTCCCCACAAAATCACAACTATCTTATGTTAGATGAAGGTGCCAAAAACATACATTGGAGAACAGATAGCCTCTTCAACAAATGGTGCTGGAAAAACTAGAAATCCATATGAATTAAACCCCTATCTCTCACTATGCACAAAACTCAACTCAAAGTGGACCAAGGACCTAGAAATAAAACCAGAGAAACTGTGTCTAATAGAAGAAAAAGTAGGCCCTAATCTTCATCATGTGGGATTAGGCCCCAACTTCCTTAATAAGACTCCTGAGGCACAAGAATTAAAACCAAGAATCAATAAATGGGATGGATTCAAACTAAAAAGTTTCTTCTCAGCCAAAGAAACAATCTGTGAGGTGAACAGAGAGCCTGCATCTTGGGAGCAAATCTTTACCCCTCACACATCAGATGGAGCACTGATCTCAAGGGTATATAAAGAACTCAAAAAGCTAGACACTGAAAAACCAAATAACCCAATCAACAAATGGGTCAAGGACCTGAACAGACACTTCTCAGAAGAGGATATACAATCAATCAACAAATATATGAAAAAGTGTTCATTGTCTTTAGCAATTAGAGAAATGCAAATCAAAACTAAGATTTCATCTCACTCCAGTCAGAATGGCAGCTTTTATGAAGACAAACAACAATAAGTGTGGGTGAGGATGTGGGGGAAAAGGCAAACTCATACACTGCTGGTGGGACTGCCAATTAATTGGTGCAACCTATATGGAAAGCACTATGGAGATTCCTTGGAAAATTGGGAATGGAACCGCCATTTGACCCAGCTATCCCTCTCCTTGGTCTATACCCAAAGGACTTAAAAACAGCATACTACAGGGACACAGCCACATCAATGTTTATAGGAGCACAATTCACAACAGCTAAAGTGTGGAGCCAACCTAGATGCCCTTCAGCAGATGAATGGATAAAAGTAATGTGGCATATATACACAATGGAATTTTACTCAGCAATAAAATAGAATAAAATCATGGCATTTGCAGGTAAATGGACAGTGTTGGAGAAGATGATGCTAAGTGAAGTTAGCCAATCACCAAAAAAACAAACACCAAATGTTTTCTCTGATATAAGGAGGCTGACTAATAGTGGGGTAGGGAGGGGGAGCATGGGAGGAATAGAGGAACTCTAGATAGGGCAGAGGGGTGGGAGGGGAAGGCAGGGGGCAGGGGGTTAGAAATGATAGTGAAATGAGATGGACATCATTATCCAAAGTACATGTATGAAGACACAAATTGGTGTGGATATACTTTATATACAACCTAGGGATGTGAAAAATCATGCTCTATATGTGTAATATGAATTGTAATGCATTCCCCTGTCATATATAAATAAATAAATAAATAAACCTTTTCACTTTTTAAGTTGATTATCTTAGGTTTTTGTTATAATGACAGAAAGCTTAGACAGAGACCTAGACAAACAAATGCAATGAGTACTTTTCTAAATTACTTGAAAGAGGAAGAAAATATCCTTCAGTCTTGAATTTGGAATTAAAATTCTGTTTATGTTGAATCATATGAATAGCTATTCATTGTTAAAATTTAATTTACATAAGGTTTTTGACAGAGATCTTGCGTACTTCAAAAAATCCTTAAATGACAAAACGTATGTTCCTATTTACCTGATGTTACTTTAGTGAGGACGTCTTTCAGAAGCCCAAGGGGAAAGCCTGTCCCTAATCGTGGAGTCCGTGGTTCTCACTCGTTTCATGGATATTATCTCTGCTTTCTGTGCGGCTGAAAGTAATGCTACCTCTTATCCTGCAGTTATCACCAGAAGCTGCGCCTCATAAGCTGCGCCTCATGTGCATTCTGCTTCTTTCCCTACGAAACCCGTGCCCTTTTCAGGAGCAACGCCCTCCTTCTCATCGATTCAGGTGCCCTGTAAGGTAAGGTACCAAGTGGCCTGCGGGAGGGAACCTTCAAATGCCACGTCACCTATAATGGCAATAATAATCCAGCTTCTCTCAAGCAGCCGACAGATAACCTTTTATCTTTTTCTTAATCTACAAGGATTCTGTGACTTTCATTCCGCTAATGATATAGAAGTGACAAGTGAAAAAGCTAAATGAAGATTTCATGACATACACCAGACGCACATTAGCAAAGGAGTCCTGAGAAAGCAGAATGGCAGACAGAGACCTGCTTGAAGAGGAAGAAAAAGTGAGTAGCTCCTCATTCCTTTCCTTCCAAGCTCATTAGGAAATGCTCTAAGGGACGTTTTGTTCTTATGATGTGACTCAGAGTCACACAAACTCTCCGTGACAGTGGCAATGTTGCCTTACAGGCCCCACATTGTTTGAAACATCCCATCTCTCGCCTCTCTTTGGGAACCCCATCACCTCGGCCTTTTTCCCGTGAACTAATCATGTGTTTCTCAGCGTGGCTTCAAGATCCTCTCTTTATCTGCCCCCCTAGATATTCCAGCAGCCGTACAAGAAGCTCAGTGGGCACATAAGCCTGAGAGCAGTGGCAGGAAGAAATACCAAGAGGGCAGCTAACCGCAGGTCCAGAGCTCCAGGGCCAGTTCTTCCAGCAATTCAATATGTTTTCCTCATTTTCTTCCTCTGTAAAACGTGATCTTCGGTCAGGTTTACCCCCGGTTCCTCTGACTCTCGAGGACTATGGTGAAGACAAACTAGACCCTGTTTGGAGGTTGTCCTTCAGGATGATTAATCTCAGCAAACACACAGATTGAAATTGAATTGGACGTAGGCAGGAGAAAATGGAAGAGAATCAATTATGGATATTCAGGTCGAGATAACCCAGAGAGCGGACCAGAGAGAATTTTATGGAGGCTGTGGAGGCAGAATAATTGCAGCGTACCAATGGGGTGAGTGTGCTGCCGGGGAGGAGGAAGAAAGGGAAAGAGATGCAACTCAGATATTAAGTGCAGGTAACAGATGCTATGAGTTTGAGAGAAAAGGCGAATTGCACAAGATTTTCTTTAATAATTCAGCGTGATCTTGTTGAAGACGTGCAGGTTGAAATGTCTGGCAGAGAGATGGCAGCTTTTCAGAAAACTTGTCCTTTCCGTGACGGCCAAGCAGAGTGTCATTATTGCAGGTGGCTCACAGGTGCCTGAAAGACAGGCCACACAGTACCTCCTACTCTGGGGTCTTGGTCAATTCCACTGGCATTTTTTAATCTGTGCTTTATGCTGTTATCTTGTTATTGAAAGGAAAAGGGTGATGGCCAGCCGACCTCCGTTGCTGATTGCATAGACAGAAAGGACTGCACTTCAGCATCGTGCCTGTTAACCAACTTGCCACTTGGGTCATTTTAAATGATGTGCCAAGTGGTTTTTGGTACTGAACATGTCCTGGGCACTTCTCTTCTGATGGGGTCTTCAGCCGCAGGACTGCCGACTTGGGATGCCATAACATTTTATTTTGAAGGCTGTGCTGGGTGCTGTAGCAGGTGAAGCAGCTCCACCAGCCTCTACCCACCAGATGCCCGGGATCCCCTGCTCCAGTTACGACACTCACACACTGGCAAAGGCCCCCAGGAGGTGAAATCCCCCCTGACTGCTTGTGCTTTGAAACACCACTGCTTCAGATTGATGGGGATCAGGACAGAGGAGCCCAAAACATGGCCCCTTGACATTTGAGCAAAGCCCAGACACAGGAGGGTCCCTCTGACCCTCTCCCTCCCTTCTCCCCTGAAGCAGGTCCGCAAATGATAAGGAGCTGTGCTGAACAATCGTTGCCTTAATCCCTGAAGAATTCTCTGACCTTCTCCTGAAGCAGGTCATAAACAAGCTCCATTCCCGAGAGGCCCTCCCCATACCCAGAGGAAAAGGACAGCTTTGTCCTCAGAGACACCAAGAAGAATCGGAGCAGACAGGCCTGACCGGGCTCATCGAGCTTCCTGACCATCGGGTCACGCGGCTTTTGTGCAGTTGTACTTCCGCACGACTGTTCCTGCCTCATCGCACTGAAGTGTGAAAACACACCTTCCCCTCTTCCTCCAAGCCTTCATTACCGAGGGCTGACGTGCCACATAAAATTTATATTAAATAAATGTGTATGCTTTTCTCTGTTGATCTGTCTCTTGTTGGAGGAGTCCTGGCTGGGAACCTAGGGTGGGTGAGAAATCTCTTCTACCATACAAGCTATAGCTCTTGTATGTGAGCATCTAATTGGGGCTTGATTTGAGGAGAAAATGAATCCTTTTTTTTCTTTTAATAAGTAAACTTATTCCTTAAGATGCTTGATCTGGGTCTAACACTGATTTTTTTTTATATTATGCTTTTACATTTCTTTTTTGTTAAATTAAATGTCGTGTGTTTGTGTGTGTGTGTGCGTGTGTGTGTGTTTCCTTATTACAAATTAGGAAGTTACAATCATTTTCCATATTTTCTAGTGGTTATAATCATAGTTTGGCATCATTGATTGCAATCTTTTCTTTTATTGAAAGAATCATCCTGACTGCATCAATTCATCCCCACATACAAACCATGAAAAATCTAACATGCTCATACTTGCTTCCACTTTTAACCGCAGCTATATTTTTTCTAGCTTTTCTTTAAGCCTAAAAAAAATTCATATTAGAATCTCCAGAGCCAGGATTCTGTGATCCACCTCCTCTCAGAAGGCTTCCACTGCCCCATGAAGCATCACCTTCCCTGTCATTGAAAAGACTGACATTATACATTTTAATCGATTTTGCTCAATACAGCATTCCATCTAGGAATTACCTCTTATTTATATGTCCATTCTCTTTCTTATCAACCACAAATGATAAGGAGCTGTGCTGAACAATCGTTGCCTTAATCCCTGAATATGAAAGTGTACATTACTCTAGCGACTCGTTGCATTTAATGAATAAATAAGGGAAAAGATAAATGGACATGCCACAGTAAACGTATTTTAGACAAATTCTGATGGGAAGGAGTAGTAGAGTCCAAGGGTGTGCCCGCTGGACCCGGAGGAGCGCTCTTCCTCTCAAGAACCCGCCCTCATTCTCAGCCTGGACTCTCTGGCTAGATGCAGAAGAACCCACATGGTGTGTGGGGGGGTGACAGGCTGGCAGTGGGCCGGCTCACCCAGGGCCCCTGAGTTGCTTCAGTACCAGGACACTTGCTCCCCTGACCTCTCCACTGACCCAATTCCTCCAGATTTCCCAACTCCTCATTCTCGTCACAATGTCACAGTTTAAGAATTAATGCCTGCTCTGGAGTCTCAGGGACTCTGATCTACTCCTACAGCTTTCTGTTTTGTCTGATGGGGCCTGGACTAATTACAAGTTTGGATTATAACACTTAAATTTATCCCTGGCAGTAGGCATGGTTCAGAGTCCCATTTCCTGTATATAACAATGATGGATGGATGGATGGATGGATGGATGGATGGGTGGTTAGATGGATGGATCAATGGGCTGATAGACACATTCACACAGATGCTAGGCAGAGAAGTGATAGATGATGGGATGGATGGAATGGTCCAGGACCAGGGGGCATGGTTCAGAGCCACTTCCCACTGGGCAAGGAATGCACGTGTGCACACACTTAATATTGAAGTACAAAAATGTTTTACAAGAAAAATTAGCCTCTGCCTTACTGATCATTAGCATGCAGCTAAATACTTGAAGTTTTTACCTGGAAAGTGTAAACCTCAAGCAGAAACACTGTGCAGTCTCCATAAACATCATTCTTAGACCTAGACTCGGTTTATAGCAGACATTATGATTTCTCCAAAGATACAGATGTTTGGGGACAAGCCTGTGACAGGAAGCTCCAAGAATAAGCTAACAGGGAGAACTCAAGGCTAGATCCAGTGACTATAATAGCATACCTGTAAATAAATTTTTTAAAAAGACAACATTGCAAGGAGCATTTCCAAATGCTTCTACTGTGGCTTTCTTATTGAAAAAGCAAATGTTCCCCAAGTTCTGCCCACATCTTAAGAACTCAGGTCTTGGGTCATTTAAAAAAAAATTCCACAATCTCCCCAGCCCTGGCCAATAAACAAGCATGACCCACGAGCACCCAGGGGAAAATAACTGTGTGTTGAAACACAGGAAGACAAGCTGAAGCTATTTTGTAGCAGGACATAATTAAGCCATTACACTTTGCTCATCCTGAAACAGGTGCCATTCGAGAATTCACCATTGACCCTTCTCCAATATGCCCTTCACAGTCTTCTACTGGAAATGATTTATGTTTTGGTAGATGACCATTTGAAATTTTTAAATCCATAAATAACACGTCTTTAATCGTTTTCAAAATTCACTTTACTAAAGACGATTTACCACTGATATCAATTAAAATATCCTTGTGCTACATTTATTCTGAGGATTATTGAACTTTTAATTTCTTGAACCACTACGTCTTGCAGTAGACACTTCCTCAGGTTAAGCAATGCTTTTCAAATGCGTTGTCCAAAATAACAGAAGAAAAATAGAAACTTTTCCAACAGGAAAGTAGATAAAATGAATTAAAACACAAGTTCTGTTTCTAAGTAGAAATGAAAACCCACTTGATGTCCTATAACGTTAAATCTCAGAGCCCTTTAGGAAAAGGTGGCAAATGGGTTTATTAGTTTCATGTACTAAACATGGCGTGAGGTCATCAACAACATGTGGGCCATTTGTCCCGCTCCTTGGTGGAGGTGAGTCCTCAGCACTTGGTTGAGTCACAGCCATAAGAACAAAGATGGCCAACAAATGAAGTTTTCTAAGTGAGAGGAGACAAGTGCATCTGTAGTGAGCGTCTTAATTGCTCTAATTTAAGGCTGCTGTTTGATCAAGGGAAAGGCCGGCAGAGAGCACAAATATTAAGGCCAAAGGGGTGACATGTGTAAGAGTGGGGGTGGGGGAAGCACAACTACGACTTTTTGCATAAAATATGTCCTCTGCATTATTTAGATCTTGCAACATCCCCTTCCCAGGAAATGTGGTCCAGTGGAACAGCCGGAAGCACACCATAAATTTCACAGAGAAACATGTACCTCTTTGCAGTCAAATAAATCAATTGGCCTCCACTGAATAAACACGACTCGGGTTTCCTAGATCACTCTTATCCTGGCTATCTACAGAAGCGGCAGCACCTTTAAATTTCGAGATTAAGTTGTCAGTGTCGGTTCTTAGGGCAGATATTCTTGCTCTCGGAGTCTGGGAGGGGGGATGCGTGGCAGCACTAATTTCCCTATCCCACAGCACGGCTCCCTTCGTCACTCAGACCTCCACTAGCCAGGGGGAAGCAGATGCAGAATCCCGCCCCAGCTTCCAGACACAGAGAGCCACACATGTCCCACTTGAGGTTCCTGACTCGAAACCTAGAATGGCCTGAGCTGGGGCCGTTGGGAAGAGAGTTTCTGAGAGACGCGGGTCTTGGCTGGTCTCCCTAGGTCTCCATGAGAACCTTGGGGTCAGCGGATGGTGAAAACACACACGGGGCTCCCAGGACCCTAGAGAAGCCATCATGGCCTCTAAATGGCCTCACCCATGAGCCTCCCTCAGAGACAGCACACCTGGAGCCAAGGTCACAGGCGGCTGCAGAGACAAGGGCTCAAAAATTAAAGGCAGCCATCGACCACTTCCTTCTTATTCATTATGACACTTCATTCAGGAAATCTCCAAAAGGTGAATGGAGCTTTTGAGCCCATGAAAGATGCATGCTGGTCACCTTGTCCTAGAGAGACGTGGGATCAGAGAAGGTAGATTGATCCTAAGTTAATAACAGTTGATCCATCTCTCTCCTTGGAGAGAGTGGAAATAATTGGCCAGAACGTTGGTTTTTTGCATCGTGAACCAGGCTAAGCGTGAAAGGGTTTGCCCTTAAAAAGCTTTACTAAAGACAATTTACCACTGATATAAATTAAAATATTTACCTCCCAAAATAAACTCCTGAGGGTCAGGAGAGAGACGGTGTTCATCCTAGACACGGGTGCACATCAGTAAAGGCTGAGTGATTGAGACTTTACTGTGTTCTTCGGGTCCTTCCCGATTCCAAGTGATGCAATAACCCTTCCCTTGACTCCAGAGTTCCTTCTAGATCCTTTGTATTGAGTCTCTCCAAGCCATTTCCCATTCTGTAAACGGAGATAACAATACAACTCTACATGTATGTTAAAATCAAAAGCAAGAGCAGATGAAAATACATATCCTAAAATAAAGTTTCACACAGATGTGTCATTTTTGAAAGAAGACAACAATGCATAAAAACAAGAAAAAAATGAGGAAATTTAATCAAAATATAATGGCAAACTGAAAATCCTAACTTTTCAATCCTTATCTCCTGCTATTTACTGAGTTGATTTTGAAACGTTTAATTCACCTGGCAATCTTGAGTGAGAAATTTTATAATTTCTTGATATACGAAAGTATTTCCTGAGTGAACTATAATGTATACGTTCAAGAAACTGCAGAGAAGCAGGTGAATTTTCAAGCAAATGACTTCTATCTATTTACAGATCCTCCAACCCAAACTAGTCTCCTGATCTCACCTTCATCATTTCTCTCATTTCCTTTTGGTCTAATTAATCAAAATCCTTCATTTCTAGCCAGTTTGTCTTCCTGAATATGAATAAGAAATAGAATACCATTTGATGTTTGAAATTATGGAGGTAATCTCAATGACGGAAATGGATGGCCCCGGAAAAGGGAGGAGGGTGCCTGATTAAATATATTCATGAAGATGTCAAAGGTTTATAAAGCCCAGGCCCATGGCAGAGAATGCTGTGGACGGCCAGGTGTCCCCTGGAGAAGTGCATCTCTTCAAGGGTCACCACCATGGACAGCAAGCGGTCACCATGGAGAGGTACATGCAGCAGATCACTCGGTTGTAGGCTTTACCATCACACCTGTGGGGTGAGTGTGCAATTTGGCTGAGAGCGGGAGGTTCGGGCTTATAGACTTGGAAGAACTATCTGACCATAGACCTAGGGAACAACTATCTATACAGGACACAAAGGATAAACCAGTGGTTCAGAAATGGAGGCGTCGAATCCCCCTTTCTCTTGGGGACATTTGGCAATGACAGGAGACATTTGGTATGGTCTTCACTGAGGTGCCAGAGGCCAGGGGAGGTGCACCTGTTACTAGCGGGATCCTTAGGTCCTGCAAAGCATGGGACAGCCCCCACGAAAGGGCTCATGCAGCTCAAAGCCCAATATGGCTAGTGTTGAAAATAAGACTGATAGAGTCAGTGCACCCCAGTTGCCCAACTCACCCCAACTCCTGCAGGTAAGGCCAGCGTTGCATAGCCCCTGAGCCCTCATGGGGACTGGCCACCTTGAACCAGCCCCTCTGTGGCCTTCCTCTCTGACACTGTCACGTGCACGAGGACAGCAGATGGGTGTCTTATTCAGCCTTGTCCATCTGGCTCAAGCCAAATGGCTTTTCTAAAGGAAAAGTGACGCAGTACAAACTAATCACTTTTCTTTCTTGGTGACATTTGCAGAAAAAGTAATTTAGAACGATCCTAAAATGTGTTTATGAAATGAACAAAAATATAGATTTGACCTCATCTTTGACTTCAACAATCTTTCAGATGAAAAATGTGTAGATAAATGCACTCAGAACATCTATCCAAGTATCCATTTCCTAGAACTGCTTTTCCAATTTCTCTGTGTGCAAAGAACATTCAACTCACCCATAGAGATAAAATATCCATTTGGCCACACGATGTACTACAACGTGCATAAGATAAAGTTTTGGAAGCGTCGTATGTTTGGGAAGTTAAAAGTCCATATTATGAACCATTTCATAATATCACTTTGATTCTGTGCAGCTAAAAGCTTGCCTAGTTATATTTTATACCAAACAATGTTTGGGGTGTGGTTAGTGTTTTAGGTACTTGTGTTTGGGTACTTTTACTTAGGTAAATCTTTGACATTTGCCAGTTTACGTTGGATGTTTCCAACTGCACTGCTCAAAGCTTCTGTGGAACTTAGTTTTCTGAGAAATGCATTTTTATTTCAGATTCTTTTGGAGTAGTGTCACTGAAGTTGGAGGTGATTTTAATGTGGTGGCTTCATGCCGGTTCTGGTTCTTTCCTTTGGAGAGTGTAAATTATTGATATCTCAGAGGTCTGAATCTGTCTGTCTGCTGAGACAGTAAATTGGTCTGAAGCCACAACTGAACCTGGTCAAAGACTTTTAAAGTGAGAGTTTCCTAGAGCAGGGAGAGTGGATGAAAACCCAGCTTCCTGGGGAATCTGCACTCTCGAAGCCAAAGGAAAAGAGTTGTTCTTTACAAGGAGCAGCTGTACCTCTGCAAACACTGCCTCATGCTGCTAGGGTGGCTGCCTGCCACTGCACAGGTGTAGGTGGAGAGCCCACAGGTGCGTACCGTGTGACAAGGTGAAGTGCAAAGACTGCACAGTATTGGTGCCTGTCTCCCCCACCTGCTACTAACAGGACATGGGGAAAGTCACTTAACCTCTCTAAGCTGTCTGTCTCATCAGTATAATTTGATGACAATTACAAAGGCTCAGACTATTCACAGGCAATTGTACAACTCAAATTTAGAAAAAGAAATAATTGAAGCTTTGGCCAAGCACGAAGCCACGGCGTGGGATTGTCAGAATGAGGACGGGAGCCCAGGCCATGGCGTCCCCATCATGATGGGATGCTCCTCAGGCTCAGGACTAGTGCTCAAGCAACTGCCTGTTTATTCCTGTCAGGCATGAAGACGAAACATGATCTATGCTAGTCTTGTCCCCCGTGCAGAGATCAGACATTGAGCTAAAAAATTACCAACTCCAGGAGAGTCTGCAGAGAATTTGCAGGAACTCCAGAGACATTAAACTCTCTTAAGAGAATGACTTTGACATCCGGGCTCAGAATTAATTGAAGCTCCAAATGTTTGCAGAGCCCAGAGGACCTCTGGCAGGAACACAAAAATGCAGGAAGCCACGCCTTCCTCCAATTCTGCGTATCTGCAGAGATAACTTGACATCTAAGTGTGCACAGTGGACGGGTGGATGCTCCCCACCCAACCAGGCAGAGGAGGACAGGGGGCGAGGGGCCTCCCCTTGGCAGGATCGCCTGTGATAACCTCAGCCGAGCACACCCCTAAGAGCGGCTTGTGTTCCTATCTAAGCAGGGTCACTTCTCCTGTTGCTGGTGTCAAACCTCCTGTGCAAGAATGTGGCCTCCCTGCCCATCTGTCCCAGCAGGGCTGTCAACTGCCAGGTGTTCCTCCGAGACCTGTTTGACCGTGCAGTCATCCTGTCTCACTACATCCATAACCTCTCCTCGGAAATGTTCAATGAATTTGTAAGTACCTCACATCCGCCTCTCCCCAGGGCAGGCCGTCCTACCGCTCACCCAGAAAACCTCGCCAGCCACATTTCAGAGAGCATCCCGTTCGAGCTCAGAGAAGCACCATCCAAGAAACAGGAGGAAGGGAAAGTCTCGTGGACTCTCAAAAAGTCTCAAAGAACGTAGTGACCTTTTAAAACCGTATTCCACCTTATTTTTTATCAGAGGTTTTTAAAAATCTGAACAGACTGATATAAAGTCCTGCTAGGCGGGGCTCAGGAACAGTGCCGATTTCTTCTCCTGGCACAGAGAGCTCAGTTCCCTGGGTCCTCTTCGCTCAGCACCCTGAAGACACCCAGTAAGTAGCTACACAGCAGGGTGTGAGTGGACTAGGCCTGATCAAGAGAGACTGGATCCATCCTGATGGGAGGGGAGGGGGGGTCAAAATAGCTTTTCAGAAACTGGAAAACTCTGGGGCCAGGTTAGAAATGGAAACAGGCTCTGTGTCCTTGATGAAGGCCCTTGGGAAGTTGAGCTCTCCTGGGTCAGCCAGATGTGGACAATGGCACTTCCATACATCAACAGTCCTCCTGAGAGCATGTGGCTCAGGTTCCAGAACGTTCCTGCACACTCTTCTTGCCGTGCACCATATTTTCCGTCATTCTCCATCTCTGACTGGCCATCTCTTCCCACTCTGCCTTGCATTCCCTTTAAACTTTCCCAATTTTTGTTAAACACTAGTTTTAAATAATAAATATTGATCTCTGTATTTTTTCCTTGTTTTATTCTCAGTCCATGGCGCAAAATCTCTTACATTTGTATGTCCTGTTTTTTTTCTGACTCATTTTTTTGACAATCCACAAAAGTTCCCTGAATTCCTGATGCGCTTCACCCATCCAAGGAAAGAAGACCCATGTGGACTTGCAGGCAATAAGAGATTAAATGGCTGAACTTAGATACATACGCAACGTTGGCATTTGACTCAAATACCCAAGGAAGACGGTGGTAAAAAAACACCTCATAGATCTTAGGTTTGCTATTTTAGTGGTCGTTTTCCAAATTATAACTTGTATGGAGGTGAGAAGGAAGGGTGATACAGCACGGGAGTCATAAAGGAAGTAGGAAAATGAGGTGGAAAACGTGAGATTCAGAGCTGATGGAAAAGAGTGGGCAAAGGGTTAACGCTTCGGGTTCCATTTTTAGGCAGCTAACGTTTTTTAATTACCTATCCACCAAATGTCTTAATATTCTGCTAACGGATTCATCTGTTCAATTCTCAAACACTAACTGATTGGATCTCCTGCGTCCTCTCCAGGACAAACGGTACGCCCAGGGCCGGGGGTTCATCACCAAGGCCATCAACAGCTGCCACACCTCCTCCCTCTCCACCCCTGAAGACAAGGAGCAAGCCCAGCAGATCCACGTGAGTCCTCAGCTGGCCTCGTGCCTGAGCCACTGAGGCCGGACACGCGTGGCCATGCCGTAGGGCATCAGGGGCACTGTCAGGGGGTAATGGTGACCGCAGGCACAGAGAAAAATGAGGAAGAGAGAGCAAAGGAAAATCGTCACAGTGTAGTTGATAACCTGTAAGAAAAGCCCAATGCTACCCAAGGATTTAGTGTGGGGGGTGTTGTCCATGCGGATGACATTATTCTGACCATGCAGGATTACGGGTGCTAGACTGTGGGGGCTGGATTGGCCATGCTTGGTAAATATCCACTCAGGTACACAACACAGACACGCACAGGCAATTCTTATCTGTTACTCGAGACTCCTCCTCTGGAACCTTTGCCGTCCCTGACCACTGCGTGATTGGAATCCTCTCTCCTGGGCCTTCTAGACTCCCCTCTGCTCTGCTTTGGCCTCTCTAAAACCCCCTTCCTCGTCACTGACACCTCTGCCCTCCCTAGGTGTTCACCTCTGCCCTCCCTAGGTGTTCACGGAGACTCCTCCACCAGGCAGGTTCATCAGACAGGATGTCAGGTTTCTCACCAGGGCAGCTCTGACCAGGGTTGATGACAGCGCTGTCTGCTGGTCCAGCCCAGGCATCCACCCAGCTCTGCCTGTTTTGTCAGGGTGGCTCTGTTCTGATACCCTGCCAGAACCACAGCCTGAACATGTTTTAAAGTAAACACCATCCTGTGTCCACCCCTCACACAGCACCTCTGTTCTCCCTCCACGCTTTTCCCAGTGGTCTGGGTATTCTGTCTGTCTGCTGTGCTCATTAATAACGATGATCCTCCTAAGAGAAAGAGGAGGGCCAGGGAACGCTGGCGGAGGCCACCCCGGCCAGCACTTCACAGAGCGCACGATGTGCGTTCCTGCTCCTCTCGTTTCCCTGTTTCCAGTGCCACGCCCACTGGACTCTGCCCTTCCTGACCACTAGAGCAGCTACAGACACCAGCACAGCCAGTGCTTTAAACCTACCCATGATCTTACTGTTCAGCATAAACTGCGGGATAAAACTCCACTGGGACTTCCATCTGCTGTTTGAGGATACCACTGTCCCCCCACAGGCTGCTCTGCCTGAGGCACAGGGCAGGGAGTTGTGCAGAGCCAGGGAGGCACACCGGGAGCGCCATGTTGTGTTTGTGATCTCTTGGCTCCAATATCCCAAAATGAACCTAAAAATCACTGAGATGTTAATGAACCAACCCGGTTCATTAGTGCGAGCGAATCCTTGGGTGACAATGATCCGTGTCACTTGTCACGGATCCTGGTGGAATCTAGCTTTCCCCAGGCAGGTCCCGTGAGTGCCTACTGCCAGCAAAGCCCGGCTCCTCTCCGTGGAGAAGCAAAGCAATCACACACGACAGATCAGACTGAGTGGGTAGACGGAGGGCGGGATTCCAGAGGGTGAACAGAAATGTTTCCAATGAGAACGCTCCTTGGAAAAAGTTGTCACTCAAATCAACTAGTTTTTCTGTTTCACTTTAGTGCAGTCTAGGCCCTTGACTTAAATTTTACTTTTCTATAATTTTTATCATTGTCCCCCAAATTGGATAGACACACAAGAATAACCAAGGGGTTCTGTAGTTCAGCCTGTCTGAGCAGAGACCCCATTAGGCAGCCCTGCTAATCTCTGCTGCTTCTAACGGGTCCCTCAACGTGGCTCCACAGCATGAAGACCTGCTGAACCTGGTCCTGCATGTGCTGCGCTCCTGGAACGACCCTCTGTACCACCTGGTGTCGGAAGTGAGGGGCATGCACGAGGCGCCCGACGCCATCCTGTCGAAAGCCATCGAGATTGAGGAGCAGAACAAGCGCCTCCTGGAGGGCATGGAGAAGATAGTGGGCCAGGTAAGCCCCCCGGGCGCCCCTGCTGACCTCCTTAGTGAGGGAAGTGGTCTCTCGGTGGGAAACCAGTCTTCAAGCACCTCACTTGGCAGAAACGAAACTTGGTGTTCTTTTTCTAGACGGCTACTAAAGTAAGCCAGCTCCTCCTCACTGGTCATGTCAGGCCCAGTGTAACTGAGCCGAAGGGATCCCTCCTGATACTTGGCAGGTGCAGAGTCCCCTGTCCTGTCCACCACCCACCAAAGGCGCTTCCCTTCCTGGGACTGGTGGTTAAATATTTTCAAGGGAAAGAAAACCAGAGAACAGAATTGGTGAGAGGGAACCATTCTTTCTCGTTTCTCCTCACATCAGAGGATGAGAGTAGGGGAAGGAGCAAAGAGGGAATCAAATCCAGAGGGAGCGGTCCCCTCCACCCGACGCTGCCCAAGGAGAGTGAAAAGAGGAGGTCACAGTGTTTGTGCTGTCCCCTGAGCTCTAGCTCTCAGGTGCCACCAAATGGAGGAGGGTGTATTTCTGGAAAGTTCCTTATTTTATAGTTTAAAGAAAGTTGCTTCCCTCTAATACTTTAGTGCTTATGGATCCTAAGTCAAAACTCATATCATTGCATTTAATCTCCCCAAATAACTTCATACTCAGATCGAATTAGTATTTTTCAATATGTATCTCCATTCAGATAGAATCATTTCAACCCTGGTGAGATAACGGCTAAGCTGCTCTCTGAAGTTCTCAGAAATAATGTATCATCTAAAGAAAAACATATGATTATAGAGATAATAACAGAAGCAATTTCATATTTTTCTTTTTGTGTACCAAGTACACGTTATCATGTGTCATTTCTGTCATTTTCATGGAAGGAGAATATACCCAACACAAATACAAGGAACATATTAACCCAGGAACACAGGAAATAAACACCTTGATTCCAAGTTATTTTCCTCATTACCGTGAGCCTACTTCCTGAGGTCACTCATTTATTCTATAATACTTCATTTTCTGATCCCTTTTTCCTACCATTTATTTATTTACTCTTGCTCCTATCCTTGTACCTTACACAGTAAATTCTGCCTTAGGGCTCAAGCACCGAAAATTCAAGCATAAAAAGCATAAGGCGACAGACAGACAGACAGACAGACACACACACACACACACACTCACACACACCAAGTTCTCATAGGAATCCAGATTTTAAAATTATAGGAGTGAGCTCAGCAGACCAGGTCTGTGATCATGGGACTGTGTACTAGCTGGTCTCCAGGTCAGCGGACATCCTGCAAGGTGCCAGGATGGGCCCTTGGGCTCCAAGATCTCCGGGGAGTCCTAGAGTACAGAGGAGCACATGCTCCCTCTCTCTGCTGTCGAGCTGGTTCTGTGATCCCCGTCTTGCCCCTAGCCCAACTCACCAGCACCACTGAGGGACAGCTGTCCCCCCGGCACCTGCCCGCCCCTAGCTGCTCCTCCCAGCACCTCCCACCAGGGAGCTGGAAAGACAGCCGCTGTCCCCCTTAGAAGCCTGGAAGGTAGCTTCCCTGGCAGAAGATGGTCTTGGTCACAGTCATCACTGAGCTGGCCACACCTTCACGCAGTGAGTGCCACCCACCTGGCGCCTAGGGCTTTGGAACACACATGTATGGAGAACAGATTCAGTTCAAAGCAAGACACCATCAAAAAAAATCAGGTACCAAGGACACATGGGGGCAGATTCGGGAATGTAGACGTTCTTGAAATGAGAGAACAGAAGCCAGCTCCTCCGTGGTCCCGGGCTCAACTCCATGCCGACCTTCCAGGAACACCTTCTGGCTCTCTGTCTGTCTGTCTGCTCCTGCAGGAAGACTTCACCTGCAGGAAGACCCCTTTAAAACTCACACACATGTTCTGCTTTGAGTTTTTAGATGACTACCATGTTGATGGCGCCTTCGCTTAGATACATAAAAACCAGAATCTATGCCTTTGGGTTTATATTCTGATGTCTTCCCTAAATCTTGATTTAATAATGAGAAGGATAGAGGATCGGCGAACTCTAATCACGTGAAATAATGAGTGCCTGTCTTGGTGGTTAGGTTCACCCTGGAGTCAAAGAAAACGAGATCTACTCCGTGTGGTCGGGCCTCCCGTCCCTGCAGATGGAGGACGAAGACTCTCGCCTCTTTGCTTTTTATAATCTGCTCCACTGCCTGCGCCGCGACTCCCATAAGATTGACAATTACCTCAAGCTCCTCAAGTGCCGCATCGTCTATGACAGCAACTGCTGACGCCACTTCTGAGATGGTTCTTAAAGGTCTATCCCTTGGCAGGCTTGTGTTAGTTGTCGAGCACTTTAATGCATGCTTGGGTGTATGGGTTCCTTCTCAAAAAAATAAAATCTGAATCTTTAGAAATGTCATAATCTGAAAAAGTCAATATGTCAAAGTTGTTTTTTTTTCTCCCTCTAATGCAAAAATCAAAAGAAAATCTCTCTCTACCATTGAGAAGCTTCTGTCAAAAATCATCACAAATGACAAAAGCTAGCCTTGCAAATAAGACGGCCGGCAACTTACTTAAGAATCACAGCCAATAAATGTGGGTCAAGTTATTAGAGCCCTAGTCCAATTACTATGACGCATTCGAGTCCTGTGAGAAAGAAGATTGAATTGTCAGTATCTTTACGAAGGCCAGCCACGTTCCCTGAGCTAACTTTCACAGTGTTGTGACAGACAGCGTAAGTACTAGGTGACAGCCGTGGCCCTAAATAGCATGAGATTTACTGAACAGTCTAAAAATTGTTAGGATACAAATGTGCAATGGCTTCAGATTCCTCTAACAGCTGTCTTCACCCATATTCCACTGAATTCCCACCCCCTCAGCATTATCTTGGACATAGATATATGTTCCGGTCACTTCGGGCCTAACAAGTCCACTCAAGTTTCAACTCCATCTCCTCTTTGAATTATTAGTGCTTTCCCTTCCCTCTAGAGTGGCTCAAGGGACACAGCAGGGACAGCAGGTATGGTCTGTTCCTGTAAGGTTTCATCCTCTCCTTCCAGGTCTCCATTCCCCTGGTGGATAAGGTGGAATGGGATAGAGGACCAGGAGAAAGGGAAACGTTCTGAAATCACTGACCTAGGAGGGGTTGCCGTGGATTTCTCCTGGCTGCAGGGGCTTGAGTTCCCTGCGGGAAAGGTGTCTCTCTTGTGAGGCATGCTTGTGATCCTCCAGACACCCGCCAAAGGGGACACTTCACTCTTTAGTGTATTTATCAGAGAAATACTCAGACTCCATTCTCCTGTGCTCTGCTGCACAGCTCCACCATCTGTAGTGTTCCTTACAGCCTCTGCCATTGCTTGTCCTTCACCCTAAAGTCAAGGTCAGCTATCTGCCAATGAACTCAGAGGGCAGGCATGCACCAGAACACCTTCGAGCAGTGGAGTGGCAGTCATTCCGGACCACTGCTGACCCCTCCCAGGGGTCTCTACAAGTTCTCTCCTCTGTCCGTGCAGCAACAGAGCAGATCAGAAAACCGGGTCCTTTAGCAGACATTCACAGAGGAGGAGATGCCATTCTCCCCTTCTCCTAAGCCGAATAAGTCAGGATCCGATCAACCATCGTCTTAGAGTCAGCATCACGAACATTCTCTACCAGGCCACAGGGGTGGGCCACCCCCAATACCTAGGCTTCCATTCACTGGGTCTGGACAGAGGTGAGTGGTGAGGGTTGTCCAGCTGCCTCTCACAGGGGCAAATGGGCCAGTCCTCTCCCCCGCCGTCCATCCAAGGCTTGCTGCTACCAGGCTGCTTCTGCCCCAGGAGCAGGGGCAGGGCTCCTGTGGGCAGTTCTTGAAGGAGTGGAAAAGCAACGGGGGGGCATCCCTTCAACATGCTGATGGACTGAGATACAAAGATGGAGTGGAAGAGAAGGAAAGAGAAGAAGGAAGGAAGGACAAGGTAAAGGTCACTGAGTGCAGTATCCCCGCAGAAGATCAGAACAGCTAGAATCCTACCCTTGGTAAAAACCCACATCTTCCTTTATTTTTATGCCCCAAAGGCAAATACCATCCAGTTCTCCTTCCATTTCCCTTTTCTCTCCTCTCACTTTTCTGAAAAGTCCAATCTTATCAAGAGCATGTCTGTCTTTAATCTGAGTCGTTATAGCTATAGATCAGCAGAATTTGGAATCTCTACAGATGAGAATTCAAGAAAAATTTCCTCCTTTGTTATTTTTAAAAGGAAAAATAAATAAATAAAAACAAAGAAGGAGAAAGAAAGAGAAAGCCTGTCCCACACTCACAGAACCGTCCCCGGGCAAACCCATCTCTTCCCTCACGGCCAGTTTTGACCTGGGTCTGCTTTGTTCTGTCACTGTGGTGACCCAAACCTTTCAGAACACAACAGAATAACTGGCCCCAAATCAATCTATGAACTGCTCTCTTCCCTCCTGAATTCTTGCAAAATGTCAGCACTCTCTCTCTCTCTCTCTTTCTCTCATATATCACTATTTTTCTTTTGAAAGGCAAGAGAGTAGGGGGAAACCTGTATATACTGCATTTCTAAGTTATTTATCATTGAAAATCCCATTGTTGCCCATTTAACTCCCTTCCCTTCAATCTTGTTATTTCCAACAGAGAGGATGGTATTTACCAGGGGTGAAATTTGGCAACCGATGACAATGCCATTGTGTGACAGCCACATTCACCATTAGCAGCTTCATGTCCTCTTCTCTGACAGAGCATTCATTCCAAGCATCAATTTAAGACTCTGGCCAACAACAGGGGGGCGGGGGCGGGGGGTGAGAGTAAAAGGCCCCTGCTTAGCTGTGACATATAAACTGAATACTGTCATTTCCAGACACAATAGAGCAGAGCCACAGGTGTTCTGTAGAGTCAGCAAGGGGCAGCAGGAGAGAGGATATTTGAGAGGCACATAACAATCACTCCCTTTCCAACTAGAATCAATCCATTTTATCTTCTTCTTCTATGGATTTCCATGTAGAATTACATTCGAAGAAATAGCCCTGCCCTGCTCCAGCAAGAATAACAGCAGTGGTGTTGAGACTGACATCAATCAGTCAAATCTTGGGATTCACTGATCACAAGCCAGTGCACAATAAGGGCTTAGCCAGAAGGATGGAACAGGTGTCTTCTAGGAGTCTGCTCTCAGGTTGTGAAAAGAGGGCCGTGGTAATGTGCAAATTAACATGCTTCACGGTAGAGAAAGGTCCCCAAGAGAGGAGAGACTCACAGAGGGCCAGGGTGGCTCAAGGCACAGCTTTGGGACCTGCAGATGTGAGAGCCGGCAGGGTCCTGGAGAGGCTGTGCTGATGGCCTTGTGGCGGAGCTCTTGTGGAAGACTCACCAGCAAAGCAGGAGACTGCCCACCTGCTGATTAATCTGAATTCACTAAGATTTAGGTGTCTCAGATGTCTTGAGCAAAAAGACCTGAGATGTTAATACATACAGCTTTGTAAGCTTTCATTAAATAACTGCCTTTGACTTAAACCTAAGAAATGCCCATTTTTTAAACAGACATGTAATATCTCTCATTATTATATATTATCCACATTACAAAAAACCCGGTAAGGATCCTCTTTGCATTGTGGAGGGTCATTTATGTTCGTTTAGAGAGTCTGTACTTATTCTGTGAAGGAGTGGAAAAGCAAAACATCTTAGAGCAAGAGAGCATTGTGTCCAAAATTGAAAAATAGAAATATGAATCTGTTTGAGGGAATTGTAGGAGTATGGGACTAGTAGAAAAACAGAGAAGGGCCCCAGAAATAAGTTGAAATGTTATTATGATGCTCTACAAGAAAATCAATGAGGACCCACCCAAGGGGAAAGAAGCAAAGGACCTGCGACATGCAGGAACATCAACAGGCCTGACTCTGCAGGAAACGAGGCAGACAGAAGAGTCAGAGCCCCAGCAACTTGAGAACAGGTGAATGAATGAAGGTTGGGAAAATCAGAGAAGAGAGAATGAGTGCTGAGTCTGGGTTCAAATGTGTATGAATTTTGTTTTCCTGTATTTCATTGACTTTGTGCCACCAATCATCAAAAATATTGTTGCATAAGCAAATCACAGAAATGAGTACATTCAAAAGCTTCTACTAAGCCAGGCACCATGGCGTACACCTGTAATCCCAGGTGTACTGGAGGTTGAGACAGAAGGATGGCAAGTTCAAAGTCCGACTCAGCAACGGTGAGGCGCTAAGCAACTCAGTGAGATGCCGTCTCTAAATAAAATACAAGAGAGGGAAGATGGGAGGGGAGGGGAGGGGGGGGATAGTAGGGGATAGGAAAGGTAGCAGAATACAACAGTCACTAATATGCCATTATGTAAAAATGTGAGTATGTAACAGATGTGATTCTGCAATCTGTATTTGGGGTAGAAATGGGAGTTCAAAACCCAATTGAGTCAAATGTATGAAAGATGATTTATCAAGAGCTCTGTAATGTTTTGAACAATCAATAAAAATAAAAAAATAAATAAATAAAATACAAAATAGGGCTGGGGAGGTGCTCAGTGGCCAAGTGTCCCTGAATTCAGTGCCTGGAACCAAAAAAAAAAGAAGCTTCTATTAGACTATATACCAAAATAAAAGAATAAAAGAATTGATACTGCCCCGTGGTGAGCTGGCAGTTACTGGTCTCCTTCAATACTTAATTAAGACTTGCAAGATAAAGCTCAGAGGAAGGATGAAAACCAAATGGAGTCAACCCCTTCCTTTACAGACCCAGGCCTTTCAGCACTTGTCGACTTTCTCCAAGAATTTCTCTTCTGTTCATCTTCAGAAGGGTTTGTTTCACTGAGGCTCTAAGATGGACGAATGTTCTTCAAACTTACGCAGACACAAATATTCTGAACATTCTGTCTATTCAGTTGGAAGATTTTTATCGAGTATTTTAGGGTAAACTCCCCCCCAAAAAAGATATATATTTTTGTGTTGTGAATTTTGAAAATCTCCTATATCTAAAGGACTAACCTTCCAATTATTTTGATTCTACATCACTTCATCAGTGCCCCAAATTATATAATTTTAAAAATCTCTGCATTTATGGCATTTAAAATTTGTGCAAAATATAAACAAAAGACCACTAAGATAAAAATAAATAGAGATGGAAATTCTAATATTTTCTTCTCAAAGGGATGAGGACATTCATTCTGAGGTCTCAGGACAAACGGATTCTGTGTACACACACATATGTGAACCACATGTGCTTAGCTATCATAATAAAATCATTTATTTTATATGCAAGTTAAATCAGGGCTCTTACAATGCCATGAGAAGCTGGGAGAAAAATTATATGTGAGTATCTCTCTTCATATGCATATAGAAAATTTTGTAAGCTCAATGAAGTCATCACCATTAGCTCTTTTATTATTCCAGAAACAATTCATAGACTGCTAAATGATAACCCGAATTTTATCACAGATTCCTTTCCTTCAAGAATTTAAATCTCAAGGCATACTTAAAGCCATGGCCTACAAAAATAAGCAAAATCTAGTGTGGTCACCATTACACATAGCCATCCGCATGGAGAATCAATGATACATACCACAGGCACATGTTAGAAAAAGAAGGCACAGTCCTTCAGAGACAGACGGTCACAGGGCCTAGAGGAGCGTCCCAGTTCCCGGTGACTTCCAAAGACAGAGGCGCCCACAGCTCCCCTCATGTCTGCCTGGGGAGGAGTCATTGCACCTCCTTCCCCATCCCTTGGTTTAAAAGAGACCCTGAGGGCTGGGACTGTGGCTCACTTTCCAGGACCTGGGTCTGATCCTCAGTGCCACATAAAAAATAAACAAAAAATAAAACTATTAAAAAAAAAGAGAGAGAGACCCTGAACTTCCAGTTCACACAAAGAGTTTCTTTGCCCACTGTCCACCCTAGAATCAGCACAGAGTGACGCCAGGAGATCCCCGATTGCTGCTATGAAAGAGACTGGGTTCAGGACTCAGGGCTGAGCAGCACCTTCGAGAACAGGAAAGGCAGGCCCCGCAGTTCCCCCCACCCAGCACCAGCAGGCAGCCAGGGAGGGTCAGGCCTCCCCCAAACGAACCAAAGCCCCTCAGAAAACCTGAGGGACACCAAGAAGAAGCATCATGGAAAATGGATGGGAGAAGTAAGCTCTCTGTCTCCAGGGGAGAGACATCGTGGCTGCCAAACTAGACCTGCAAGAGAGTCCACAGAGGCCAGCCCCGGCCCTGTGTGTCTTTGTCTTCCATGGGTATCCCACTACAGCAAGAAGCCTACCCAGGGGACACTGTCCCCCAAGGAGGAGAAAGTCCCGTTGGCTGGGGAAGCCAGAAATTCCCTTCCATACTGGGGGAATCGGGAGGAGGGACTCAGTCATAGTCGACAGCAGAGCCTCGAAAAAGTCCCGTAGGGCCTGAGACTCCCAGCCTCTACCCAGAATTCAGGGACAGCAGGGGACATCAGCAAGGAGAGTCTGCCACAAGGACTGGCCACGGAGGCCTTTTCCTCCATGTAGATTAAAGAAATGACAAATGGTACACAGCAAAGTCAAATGAAAAATAAATATTTTCCCATCTGTTCATAAAACACTCACCAACAACCATAAGAGAAAGTTCAACACCTTTAAAAGTACTGAGTTCACACTGAGCTCTAATAGCTGAAACCAGAAATGAATAAGGCAACAAGAAAATCTCTAAACCTGTATAAATGGAACAACACACCTCTCAACATCCATGGGTCACAAAGGAAGTCTCCAAAGAAATGAAAACACTGAAAGCTTAATGAAAATTAAAATATGACCCATCAAAACACGTGGAATGCAGCTATCACAGTACTGATAGGGAAACTGGCACCTCTAAATGGAAATGAAGAAAGTCCTGAAATCAATCATCAAAATTCCTAAGGAAACAAGTAAATCAGAGAAAGGAGAGAAAAGAGGGAATCATACAAAACGTGAGTAGAAATCAACAAAACTGAAAAGGTGAGATAGAGAGAATCAATGGAACAGCAAGCTGGTTCTCGGGAAAATGTCGAAAGAACTCTTAAACTTTGACTAAGTCTGACAAAGACACAGAGCACCAATCTTAGGAATGAAGTAGAAGAAATCGCTGCAGGTTCTCCACTGATTTCAAAGCTAGCAACATGACTGTGGTGAATTATCTGACCCAGGCCACTTGGAAGGAAAAGAAGTCTTATTTAGCCCATGATTTTGGAGGTTGGAAGTTCCAATGGCTTGGTAAGGCTCTGGCTCTGGTGAGGGACCCAGGGTGGGTGACAAATGACACTAGAGCCCATGTCGGAATACACTGTCACATTCCACACTAGGAAGCAGAGAGAGGAGGGCCAGCTTGCTCCTTTTATAACAGCCTTCTTGTGAGAAGGATCTCCCACCCGTCCCCAACTAGGAAAGAAGTCACATCTCCCAGTATGCCATCAAGCTTCCAATGACCCATGGGGGGACACCAAAGCCACACTCAGACTGATAGCAAGAGAATACCACAAAACGTGTGTACTCAAGTTCAACAACTTGGAAGAAATGAAACAGCGCCTCAGAGCTCACAGATTCAGACGACTCAGTCAAGATGGAATAGACAAATCGTCCATTAAGGAGACGGAAGCTACGATAGAAAAACTCCCCCCAGAGAAGCCTTCGGTCCCGATTGGTTTTACAGTAAAACTCTACAAGAATCTCAAGAAGAAATGAACATCAATTTTTCACGCTCTCTTTCAGGAAAAAAGAGAAAAAGGAACATTTCCAATTTGAGGAGGCCAGTATTTTCCTGATAAAGCAAGTGGACAACAGCATGACAACATCAAATCCAAGCCAAACTGCAGCTCAAAATCTGCATCAGTTTAGACAGGAGCCCTTACATTTACACAGAGTAAACTAAATCTGAAAATGTATAAGAGCTCACCCTAAATAACTTCCGGTCCCCACTGAGGTCTGACCACACCATTCGCTTCTTCAGAAGATTGAGCTAAGTCAGGCAGAGAGGAAGTGCCCTTGGTGGAATAGGATGACGGCAGCCGGGTCAAAGCCGTGTGACAGAAGCTCATTTTCCCCATTAAAGTGCATCATGGCGAGAGTCATCCTCGCTGTCGGTCCCAAACACAGACCCCCTTTTTGAACAGAATGAACAACGTTTCTCTAGAATGAAGGAAGGACAAACCGACTGCTGCGGTTACCTGCCACCTCCAAGTGCTCACAGCTACCCGGAGGCCGTGGAGACGTGAGGAAGCCTTTGGTCCTGGGGCAGACCCTCCCGGGGCATGGTGGGACCCACCCTTCCCTTCATCCCTCATGTGTCCTGGCCCAGAGCCGAGGTGCTCCACCGTGAGGTTCTGCACCGCCACGGCCCCAAAGCAGGGGGCAACTGACCGTGGAGTGGAACGTCGGAAACTTGGAGCCAAGCGAATCGTCATGGTGACAGAGAGCTGCCTGACCCACTGACAGTCCCTCTCGCCCCTCGGGAAGGACCTGGGTCCTTTCTGCCGTGTTCTGGGAATTTGGAGGCTGAAACACCAGACCTCCTCCTCCTGCTCCTTGGGCCTCCGGCTGCTCTTGAGTTTGGCCTGTGATAGGCACAAGCAAGACATCAGAGACGGAGGAGAAAGGGGGCCGTGCAATCTGCTTCTCTGAAACACCCGAGCCCTGCCACAGGCCCTCTCCCAGGGCCAGGGCTGGCGCCACAGACCTCCTTTCAGACCCCAACACTAACTTGCCCCCTTTCCCCCACAGGCCCCGGAGGTGTCAGGGCCTCCCGCTCTGCCTGTCCCGAAGATCTGCATTATTCCACGTCAACTCTGACCACAGCTTCCAATGAGCCCTCTGTGCTCTAAGTAGCTCATGAAGCGCTCCCTACTTCCCTCATTTGAAGGCCCCTTGTTTTCTGACAACACAGGTGTCTGCAGAGTGAGTGAATGGAGTCAGTTCCTCCAGGATCTAGCACTTCTGTGCCTGCAGTAGGAGGGGGATACCTTTCTTCCTGGCTCCAAAATCACTCATATGGGACCATCCTCAGGCATCATCAGACCAGGTAAAAATAACCGTAAAAACTAACATTTTCAGTTTGCTTTTTTTTTTTAACTTTTCATATGATTTGTAGATATTTCAGCCAATACTCTTGGCATTAAAAAAAATTTCTCACCTGGATAACTGCCCAGAGGAATTCAATGAATGTGCACGTAAGGAAAGAATCTCAAATCAACTCTCTGATTTTAGACACACACACACACACACACACACACACACACAGACATACACATGAATGATTGTCACTTATATACACACATAAAACCAGATGGCAAAAATAACAACAGAAACTGTGCTCCCTGATTTCGGTCTAATGTGCAGTCTAATAAACAGGCTAACTCTTTAGACTTCTATTTTCAAAGTAAACACAATTGTGAGCATGCACTGCTGTGAACCTTGCTCTCCACATTAAATCTATGAACCTCATAACATCAAACATGACACAAGCACATTTGACATACACTTTAGAGGTAAAATTGCAATGAATAAATAAATGCCGAACCATGAGCATCCTTGAGATAAGAATTCAAATGGATATATTGATACCCTCTTCAAAAGGCAGGTCACATTTTTGCCACAGCGACGCGGAGCCCAGCAAATAGCAAACAGCACCTTGTGGAAATTGCAGTAACAGAAACTGAATAGTTCAGCTGTTTCTAAAAAGTCTCATTAATTGTATTCATATTTCTAGTAGTTATTATTCCTGTGCTTTAATTGCAAATAAATGCTTCTACATGACCATTAAGGTTCCATGGTCCCCTAAATTTCTGGTTCATGACTGATCATCAGTCTTCGCTTAGGCTGTACAATTACCAGCAAAACTCCTCAGGCAGGCTCAGATACCGTCCGTGAACTCAGCCAAATATCACAGACCATATGTCAATATTTCTGCCTGTATGTCCTAAATGTATTTTCAAACTGCTTTTATTTGGAAGCTGACGTAACTATCAACATTACGGAAATATCTCTTTTCCTTTGGGCTCGATGCCCATGTTTAGAGATGTCCCTCCATAATGGAACATAGAGGGGAATTGTACTTTTTATGGCAGTGATCTTTTTTCTCTTTTCCCCCAATTTATTCAGCCAGGAAGAGGAAATGAAAAAATATGAGCAATGGAGTTGAACATGCTAAAAACTTCTTCTATTTTTGGCAGGCAGCAGACCTATGTGCCGTCTTTAGGGTGACATGGGACAAACTTACTGCCTCTGTTTGCGTTTTGCTTATGCTAGGATTTTGTGTAGTACTATTTCTCTAAAGTGACATCAAAGTGCCCAAGGACAATATAGAGAATGAAGCCAATGCCAATAGCAGGGTGAGCCCAAGCTTCAAGATTCATATTGCTGTCATTTTTCAGTCTCTCTCTCTTTTTTTTTTTTAAACAGGATGAAGCTTGCCTTGTACAAAATCCCATAGATTTCCAGATCCTGTATACCACCCCAAAGTAGAAAGCAGGAACGTTCTGTGAACATTTTGTGGCCAACTGGCCACAGCTCTGGCCAAGCAGAGGGAGCTGTTAAAGGGGAAAGAGACGCAACACAGAGAGAATGGTTCTTGGCCCTTAAAAACAAATGTTTGAACAAAAGTTAAAAAAAAAAACTCATTCTGACTTTATGAATATCCACTTGGCATCCCCCAAAATCAAATATTCATATTGTTTCTTCAACTCTCAACTATGGTATTTCAATTAGAAGGAAAATAGTGAATGGAAGACACTTTGCTTTTACTGGATTAAAAATAAAAAAGAATTCCCTGGAGGCCTAAGGGAGATCGCTCTGGGGAGGCAAGCTGGGCCGAGGCAGATGGGGGGTACAGAGGGAGCCTCATCTGCTTCACGGGATGGACCGGACCAGGGCTGAGCTCAGAGAAGGAGAAAAATGCAAAAGTACTGCTTGCCACCAAACTGGGCCAGAACTCGGGGAGCACCATGGGTGCAACTTTAAAAGCAGTGAAATAAACTTGTGTGAACCGACATTTAAATCCAACAACCAAACATGACTTCTAAAATAAATGAGTTCAAAATGACTCTCCAATTAACTTTTGAAGCAAAAGTTTTTCTAGGTGAGAGACTTCCTACATGATGCAAAAACAAAAAACAGAAACAAAAACATACCATGAAGCAATGTTCCTTTGGGGAGCTCTGTAAAGTTACAGAGACAACAACACCAACAAAAATCAACGGAGACAACAAACCAGATATGTTGGACAAAATGATTTTAGCCCTCTATAGTGATGCTGTAGCAAGGTCTTAATTCCATTCAACTATTCAATAACACCATGGGCATCATGAGATTTGAGTTTATGTAATTCACTAATTTGTCTATTGGTGAGTTATAAGGAAAAAAAAGAAGCTTGAAAAACTAAGTTGTTTAATGAGTCAATCATTTAAGGTAGGCTTAGGTCCTCCGAGGTGAGTGGTGACATTCTTATCAGTAACACTCATGAAGACATTACCGATGGTGACAATCAAGTCACTGACTTCCCACTTTAAACCATTTTGGAGACAATCCCAAAGTCGTATCTTTTAGGTATTTATTGGTTTATTCACATATTTGTTATCTACTTCACCCGACTAGAGCATGAAGTATGTTATTCTTGGATCTGGAACGTTCCCCAAAACTCCTATGTTGAAGGCATGGTCCCCCGTGCAGCAGTGTCCTGAGGCAGGGTCCTGGAAGTGACTGGTCACAGGGCTCTGGCCTCCTCTGTGGATTCCTCCATTGCTGTCTGGATGGACTAGTGGACTGCGGGAGGCGACGGGAACTGTGGGAAGGTGGGCGTGGTTGGTGAGGGGTCTGTCTCTCTCTCTCTCTCTCTCTCTCTCTCTCTCTCTCTCTCTCTCCCTCCCTCCCTCCCTCCTGGCTGCCATAAGCCAAGCACCTTTCCTCCACCACACTCTTCCATCATATTTTTCTTCGGCCCTGCAGCCACCTGACCTTGAACTAAAACCATAAGCCAAAATAAACGTGTCCTCTTTTAAATTTTTCTTGTCAGGCAGGTATTTTGGACACCACAACAAAAATTGGACTAACATGAGGTAGTTATTCACCAAGGGCTCCAGGACCTAGAATACTACTCAGGACAGAGTAGTTGTTGAGGGAAAGAATAAATGGAAAATGTGATAAAATGATTTTGCTATACTCTTCCTATTCAAAAAGTGTAATGACTAATGCTGAGATGGTTGAATCTGTGGTTATTCCACTGGCTAAAAATTTCTTAAATAATAGCCTATGTCTTATTTTTAAATTTTTCTTCTTTATTATTTTTTACTTTTTAAAAAATTAATTAATTTGGGGGCTGGGGCTGGGGTTCAGAGGTAGAGCACTCACCTAGCACGTGCGAGGCCCGGGGTTCCATCCTCAGCACCACATAAAAATAAATAAATAAAATACAGGTATTGTTTTCAACTACAACTAAAATTTTTTTAAAAAATTACTTTATTTATTTTTACACAATTGTACACAATGGCAGCACAACTTTTCATTTCTCTGGTTGTACATGATGTGGCATTACACCCTATGTGTACCTGGGGTAATGATGTCCATCTCATTCCACCATCTTTCCTGTCCCCATGAATTACTTTATAGGGGTAAATGTTCATATAAACCTCACAAAAAACTCTAATTACTTCCAAATATCTTTCAGTTACCTATTAGTAAATCACTAGCTTGTAAATTCACTACCAATATGGTAACAATCTCAGTCTTTACTAAAACATTCAGATTCAATGAGACTCTTATAACTGTGATCCTATAAGGCAAATACTAAGAAAATACTTCTAAGCCCTTGGGTTGATAGCTGAAGAGCAGCACTAGTAAGAAAGCTCTCTGCCTGAGAGTCAGGAAACCAAGTTTCTAGTCTAGACATTTACTTACCAGTTTGGGGAACTTGTGACAATCATTGGATTCCTCTGAGCTGACATGTAGTCTGGTAAAACGTCAGATCTGATGATTTCTATGACTATTCTAGCTTTAAAAGTCTACCTGAGCAACACGTCTTGGGGGAAAGTAGACCCTATGTAAACACACAATAATAGTAGATAACACCTGCACTTCTTACTGAATGCCAGACTTGCTTTCAACATCTCCATGACACACTAAGTCTTCTCCAGCAAGCCTGGGAGTCAGCCCTCATCTCTTCCATTTAGAGACGGGGATAACTTGCCCCAGGCCCCATAAGACAGTATGTGCAGCTACAGATGCCAAGGGACCTGCCCCTTCCTGCGTCTCTCCCCCAGGATCACCTCCTACCCTGATGCTGCTGGCTCAGACCCTGCTGGGCTTCTGGTTCCTGAGAACACACATTTATTCCCTCCTAAGATCTTTGGCACATTTTGGAGGGCTCTCTCCCTGGCCCTTCTCATGGCTGGTTCCCCTCATCATTCAAGCCTGGAAGGTCAGAGACCTGCCCCAACCCTTTTAGGCAACGTTGTCACCACACAGGACCACATTTCTTATTGGCACATCCATGATGATCAGAAACGATCTCATTTAGTGGTCTGTTAGTCCCTGCACGGATGTACCATCTGCCTCCCCAGTGCCTGCAGTCAGGCAGGTACACAGCAGCTATCGGCTGCAGGAATAAATAGATGAGTGGATGAATCAAACCTAATAAAAGTAAGAGTCCTACGTTCATCTTATTCATTCAAAAATTGCAAATGCTAAAGCAACTCACAGGATATATGGAATCTCTGACATGCCATTTAAGTAAGAAGTCTTTTCAAACAAAGGAGAAATGAGTTTACTGACAATATTTAGTACCAGCATTTCTCAGAATTTCTGCTTTACTGTCAACTCCTATCAAAATAATTATGTAAACGTTTCATTTTTTTTTTATTAAATGAGTGTGTTCACTTCAGAGAAGAGTTCAGATCTTTTACTAAATCACCCAAGAAACTGAATGACAATATGAGTCATCAAAAACGTTAAGCTCGCAGAATCTAACACTTCCAAGAAGCCTTAAATTTTATATTAAAATTTATGTGCTCCAAGTGCACAGCAGACGTGATATAAAGGAACATAAGCAGAGGTAACTGTGTTCCGTGTCCTCCCTGGGGAAGGTAGTAAAATATCACTTTATCAGCACAGAAAGAGCCTGAAGATAGAACAGTGAGCGAATCCTGAGTGAAGTCTGACAGCAGGAGGGGCGGCTGGAAACACACAGGGCTCCTGGACTCGGAGGACACGCAGCAGTGAAAGGTCACCGCTTGCTGCTCTCGAAACCCTCATGCTCACCTCCAGAAATTAGTTAAGGTCGCTTTAAAAATCCACACAATACACTGAGGGCTAGTTAAAAAGAAGAAAAAAAATCTACAAGTATAATAAGTAGAATCAAGGTCAAGGTCAAGGTCAATGCCAATAGGAGAGATTAGTTAAAGCCAAGATTGGAGTGAAGGAACACATTAGGATGCCTGGGGATCCAGACTCCCACTAGAAGAAGGTCATGTAGTATTGAGGCTATGTCCTCCCAAGTGCAGCACAAGAGCCTTAGGTGACAGAGCCATCAAGTGCAGGAGCATTATTCAGAGCGTGGATGCAGGGTAAAATGTGGCCCAGGACAGGCATTACCCTCTGAAGTTTAGGAGAATCTTCTCCACGGGTCCTCATAAAAATGACACTGGATGAGGAGCAAACTCAAGGGGATCCTGCCCTGCACACAGCAACGTGTCCCAGGGCTGCTTCTCATAAAGCCTTTCACGGCAGGCCAGGCCACTGCACCAAGGCACCCGTTCAGTATGGCAACCGTAGGAGGGGCCTACGGCAATCTGCAGTTAGTGCACCTTCCTGCTGGGCCACCTGTCCTTCTCATGGTGAGTGTGTGTGTGTGTGTGTGTGTGCACGTGTGTGTGTGATACTGCATGCTTTTCTCCAAGTGAGATATTCATGAAATTGGAGCATTGGGGACATGGAGGTATTTACCTGGAGTGCAGGTGTCTTGGGTCCCACCTAAGCTGAGATGGATGAACGTCCTCTGAGGAAAGCACAGGAGTCTGCCTAACGGGACAGTGAAACACAGTTTCTCAAATCCCTTAGGGAAATGAAACATAATGTTCCATATGCAGGTCTCCAAAGTTCTCCAGCAGAGGAATATGGCAAGCCAAAAACATTAGCCTAAAAAGTATAAATGTACACAAAGTAATCATGTCCTTTGGATTCTAGAAAGTATTAGAAAGTGAAACTGGAGCAGTTAGCCATGAATTCCAGGCAATTCTTCTGTATAGCACAGGTTGCAAAAAAATATGCGTAGAAAAGCAGGTGATTTAACCGCTTCATAAGATTACCAGTGACAACCCTGTTGCATGCTACAGAGAGTGTGCCTAAACCATGACATTCCTTTTAGAATGGTGCCCCTTGAGTCCTTTTGCTTATCAACAAATGACAGGCTAGGCGTCTCTTGAGGCCACCCTGGGGCTTGGCTTGAGGCTCAGTGGTAGAGAACACGAGCAGGAGGACCTGGTTCCATTTATTTCACAGAAAAATAAATACACAAATACCGGTGCTGGCACACGGTATCTGTCCCAGGTGCTCCACAGACAATAAGTTTACCTCTCCATTCTGGACTTTGCTTTATTATGATACTCCGGTAAAATATAACCTGAATTTAAGTATTTCATGATTATATTTACATTAACTTAAATGTTTTTATATAATGTATTTTATAATAAATAACTCTTACCTATTTAATATATGAATTTTGCAAAACATACACTCTGAAACCTTCAGCTATCCAAATATACCAAGATTATTGTTTTTTATTATATTCTCTTAATGAGGAACCTGGGAAGAAGAATTTCTTTCTTGGATTTGTACACAGGATGACTGCCCCTTGAACAGGCAGTCTATTTTTAAACATAAAAACTCTGTGAATTATAGAACTCACCACATTGTGGTTTTTCAGTTGGTTGTTGGAAAGCATGGACCTGTCTTTTCTGTTCGTATAAGTGTGTGGGTTTTATGGTATGCAATGAACATGTTCATGTTGTTTTACTTTTTACATTTAAATTATCTTTAACTTCATTTACTTTGAGGATTGTTATGTTTTCTTAGGTGTGTTTTTTGTCTGCTTTACATCTACAATAATAAAACAGATTTGCCTCAAATCTGCTTTTTCTTCACGCATAATATGGGCTTGAGTATGCTACCTTATTCTAAGAAACAAGAAAACTGGTAAACGTTTTTAATCGGATGGCTAAACTAGGGCCCAAATTAGATTTTTGTATAGTGAATGAAATGTAGCTATAAGACAATGAGACTGATTATCATAGATGATGGTGGAATTAGTCTCATTATCTTAAAATGAGGAAAAGACAATAGATTGAGGACCTGTGTTTTTATTACTTTGGAACAGAATTGAAACAAGAGTGTAATTCCATAACATTATTAAAATCTAAAAATTAAATTTGTTTCTCTTCAAAAATTGTTTTTGTTGTTGTTGTTGTTGTTTGCTTATTGTTATTGTTGTTACTTTATTGACAACTATCAGAGAAAAGTTTAACTGCAAAATGAAATGAAATTCAAAATTTCTAGGACAAATTTAACTAAATGAGCTTATTATGGGATTTCTTAAATCACTCAGTATAGAATTTAAAACTTTATAGAATTTGTAACTGTGTACTATTAATATCTTACTTTTTGCCTTATTTTATAGAGAAATAATTTTCCTCTGTGCTATATCCAAAAATGTTGCTTGATGGATTTATCATATATTATTATGTGATTCAGTAGCCACTAAGGCAGAATAGAATGAATTTAATAAGGGTATAAAGAGACATTTTTGTTATCAACATTTGTTAACTATGGTGTGTGACAGTCTAGCATGCCAGAGTTTACTATATTTAGAATATACATAGTTTAGAATATTCCAATAATAAAGTTTGAATAAGAATATTCAAATAAGTTCCTTTTCTATCCCCAAATTCCAGAGTAGCAGTGTTTTAAGCGTTTATAGTAACATCAATTTTCTGTCAACATGTTTTGATAGCAAATATTATGTTACTTGTGTTCCTCCTATTATATAAAGTATGATTTTACTATTGTATTAAGATTATATTTTCTTACTTCCGCCAAATATTTTGTATGAAATTTTCTTCACTATCAAATAGAGTTTCCATATACATTGAATAACAAATATGAATATGTAAGTATTCTTAATTCAGAAAATGAGGTACAAAAAATGAAAACCATTTCCCTGGAACTACCTTCTAATTACAAAACAAGACAAGAAGCTGAGGGCCCACAAGGCAGAGAGCGCACAGAGGGCTCATGCGGAATCAGCCATGTTTCTTACTGAGACCTCCGCTGTTTGAATGCACTGAATTACCCAGAGTGTTCACCCTGATACAGCTATTCATTACCAACCTTCTCTGAAAAGACAGAAAGTGGCCGAGAAGAAAGAGTGAACAAGTTTTCACAAGATGAAATTGGGGGAGAAAATTAACCTGTGAGGAACTTCTAAGAAAGGGGAACTGTGCAACTTTTTACCCAATATCTTCTAATGACTAAAAGGTGGCTTGGGAATCTTTTCTTCCTCAGTAAAACCAACTCTATCTAGGCCACCTACTGAAGTATTTTGGCTCTTCTTGGGTGAGAAGAATAGTTTGGGTGTGATTTTTAATAATACAACTTCTACACTCATGTGTGAATATCAGTCTCGTTGTCTTACAGCTGCATTTCATTCCGAATTCAAAAATCTAATTTGGACCATAGTTTAGGTCTTTCATAAAAAAGTCTTCTCTGAAATCTGTTCCAAATTCTTTCCCTAAGTGACACAGTTTGAATATTAAACGTTCCCCAAAGACTCGTACACTTGTGGTCCCAAAGGCTTGGTCACCATCCCCTGGCACTAGCTGGAGGTGGGGAAAATTTAGGACATGGGATTAGTGGGAAGAAGTTAGGTCATTGGAGATGTGTCCTGGAGGGTTCACAGGACCCCAGTCCCTTCCCCTCTCTCTCACTCCTTCTCCATAATTACGTGAGAGACCCCCCCCTGCCATGTGCTTCCACCATGATGTCCTAGGCCACCATGGGCCCAAATCGACAGGGCCAAGTGACCAGGGACTGAAAACCTGAGCCAAAATAAACCTTTCCCACTTATAAAGTTGATTTGCCTTAGGTATTTGCTACAGTAAAGGAAAGCTGCCTGACATTAAACAAGATAAGTACAGTGGGAAACAAAACCAAGCATTTTTTGGACAATCCTATGATAGTTTGAACACTTGCAGTGGATTCTGGCTTCATGACTCTAGTAATTAGCAAATATGAACCATGCATTTATCAGGTCTCAGAAGATAAAGTTATCAATCAACTGACAAAGGATGTCACTTGCAACCCAAGCACCAGTGTCTAGAGGAAAAGTACTTTACACATTAAAAGTATTATTGTATTTTATAATAGCTTCCAGCAAAATCAGCAAATAGTGTAACACTAATGGACTTGCCCAGTGTCATTAATTAACTGTGTATGTAATGGTTTAATCTTTTCTTCACCTCAAAATGAATGTACCTTTGCCTAGTATCTGAACTAATGACTTGAAAATAAATATAATGCTTAATTCTGTTGGTCTTAAAAAAAAAAAAAAAAAAACCTCTATGCAGTGGGCACAGTGGCGCACATCTGTAATCACAGCATCTCCAGAGTGTGCAGAGTGTGACGCAGGAGGATCACAAGTTCAAGGCCAGCCTTGGCAACTTAGCGAGACCCTGTCTCAAAATAAAAGAATATAAAAAGGTCTGGGGATGTTGCTCAGTGGTTAAGTGTCCCTGGGTTCAATCCATGATACCTAAATAAATAAATGAATAAAATCTATGCAACAACAGAAGAACCACCTTTAAAAGTAAAACAAATATATATATATGTAAAAAATGAATCTTGTTTCAAACAAGAGCAAAACTAAAATTTCAAATAAGCTGAAAATTTTACTAACAACAAATTTCCCTGATTGCAGTTATTTCCAAATTTCCAACTCTAGACTAGATTGATAGTTTTATGATTACAAAAAAAATCCTTAATGTCACTAGTTCATTTTCATTGGCTCTAAGAGGTCCAAGAGGACAAGTCTAGAGATGGAAAATATTCTTTATCCAAGACATAGAAATATCCACGGGGGAATTCCAGCTGAGACCTAGGAAACGGATTGTCCTAGGAGGGAGGGAAACGCAGAAGCCCACAACTGGACATTGAAGAACATGAAGTTACATTTAGAAAAGTGGAAAACCATAGGAGTGAGAGAAGATGCCGCCGAGGGGCAGATGACAGAGGACAACGCGGAGTCAATCACACTAAAGCTAATCATCCCCAGGAGCGGGGTGCCCTCAGCCATGGTGAAACCCCCCCAGGTGTCGCAGGGAGTGAGCACGGGGCGCAGCCACCGCACAGGGCAAGAGATGCGTTAGATGACGGTCGAGGACAGATGGTCAGGGTCATGGAGACAGGGAGGCCTCCCGTGTGGACCTTTGATCTTGATACTGTGGTCACGAAATAAACAAAAATATTAGAGCAACAGCTGTGCTAAAAAATAAAAACAAAAACGTAAAATTATGAGACACGTTCTTCGAAATTTTGTAACACTTTCTTAACATTTATCGTGGCCTTGGATGGACCAGCTATTTCTTTATTTCACCAATCTTTCTCTCATTTAAGTGATATTATAAATTCAATTTCCTGCATCACCTAAAAATATAGTGGGACTTAAACATCTAGTTATAGTGTAAAGTCCAAAACAGTGGAGAACTTTTTTAAAAAGAGAACTTGGGGTCGGGGAATAGCTCAGTGGTAGAGCAGTTGGATTAAATCCTCAGCATCAAATAAGTAAATGGGTGCTTAAGATCCGTTCATTTGAACGCTGTTCCTCAACTCGGAGTATCATGTAGCAATCTGCAGTGCCACCAGCAACGTAGGAGTGTAACTTTTCCCCCCACAACACGAGCAAACACCTACACGCGTGCATGTAGATTAAAGTTTTCTTCACAAATTAATCATACAATGCTTCATAAAATATGTTTGCATTGTTTCTAAAATGTAGCTCAAGTGTCAATCATACTTCCTCTGAATTGCCTTAATAAATTCAATGTGAATTGAAACAAATCACACAAATAAAATCTAAAGGCTGTTAAAAAATCATACTTAAGAGGCACGTGTACCACAGAGTCAATAACATTCTTTCAGGCCACATTCAGAAATAAAATGAATAAGAAATAGCCCTCAAATATATATAATAACCCTCCAGTGTTCCTGGTATGTAAACCCAAGGTTTAGTTTTCTTCTTAGAGAAGCATTAAGTTTAAAAGAGACTGAATTTTTAATGAGTGGCCATTTAATAACCCTTTAAAAGTCAGCAGTCGCGTTACTGCTGGAAGAACAAATTGACCCCGAACAGTCTAAGACACACATCTCTCTGTTTGGGATGGAAGGGCCCCTAGCACAGCGGGGGCAGGGGGGGGCAGGTGAGAGGACACCTGGAGAAAGGGAAAGTACCAGTTGTCACAGGGAAAGTCACATTATAGTTGCCCGTGACATTTGTTGCTAATTATAACCATCAGCTTCCCATAGTGACACTCAATCAGAAGCAGGTCCTCACGACTCCCCCCCCTCCCCCCCCCCCCCCCCCCCCCCCCCCGGGCTCCTCAGCCCCTGCCTTCCCCTCCTTGGGAGTCAGGTCCTTCTTCCTTCCTCTGACCCTTTCCTCACGCCATTAACAAAGAGCTCTGTCTTGGACCTGAGCAAACTTTCTGGGTGAGGATACATAGAGAAGAAACAGTATCATCTGTTTAAGCACATAAGCTATACATGGTGAATAAAAGCAAAAATACATATCATAAAACAAAAAATTCTATATACTAACTAAAACAAAATGACTATATGTGTGATTTGACTTACTCTGTGCTGATTCTTTTTTATTTTAAATTTGCTCTTTTTAGATATGTATGACCGTAGAATGTATTTTGGAATGTTATACATATAGGGAGCATGATTTATTCTAATTAGAATCCCATTCTTGTGGTTGTACAAGATGGGGAGTTACCCTGGTCATGCATTCAAGTACAAAGCTAGGAAAGTTATGTCCAATTAATTCTACTGTCCTTCCTATTCCCCTCCATTCATTCCCCTGTGTCTAATTGAATGAACTTCTATTCTTCCCCTTCCCACTCTCACTTGTTGTGAGTTAAGATCTAAATATCAGAGAGAATATTTGACGTTTGGATTTTGGAGATTGGCTTATTTCATTAGCATAATACTCTCCAGCTCCATCCATTTACTGGCAAATGCCATGATTTCACTCTTCTTTATGGCTGAGTAATACTCCATTGTGTATATATACCACATATTCTTTATCCATTCATCCATTGAAGGACACCTCGTTTGGTTTCATTGCTTGGCTGTTGTGAATTGAGCTGCTATAAACACTGATAAGCTGTGTCACTGTAGTATACTGATTTTAAGACCTTTACCCAAAGAAATGGGATAACTAGATTAAATGGTGGTCCTGTTCCAAGTTTTCTGAGGAAACTCCATACCACTTTCCATAAAGGCTGCACCAGTTTGCAGTGCCACCAGCAATGTATGAGTGTAACTTTCCCCCCACATCCTCACCAACATTTATTGTTACTTGTATTCTTTATAATTGCCATTCTGACTAGAGTGAGAAGGAGTCTCAGTGCCGTTTTAATTTTCAATTCTGTAATTGCTAAAGATGTTGAACATTTTTTCATATATTTTTCAACCATTGGTATTTCTTCTTCTGTGAAGTGACTTTTCAGTTTCTTTGCCCATTTATTGATCGGGGCATTTGATGTTTTGGGGTGTTAAGTTTTTTGAGTTCTTTGTATATCCTGCAGATTAATGCTCTATCTGAGGTGCAGGTGCCAAGTATTTCCCCCCATTCTGTAGGCTCCCTGTTCATGTTCTTGATTGTGTCCTTTGTTGTGAAGCAGATTTTTAGTTTGCTACTATCTCATTTATTGATTCTTGGTTTAAATTCTAGCACTTATTGAGGAAGTTGTTTCCTAAGCCCACATGATGGAGAATTGAGCTTACTTTTTCTTCTAGTAGGCACAGGGTCTCTGGTCTAATCCTAGGTCCTGGGACCACTTAGCGTTGAGTTTTGTGCAAGGTGAGAGATAGGGGTCTGATTTCACTTTGCTATTGTGGATTTCCAGTTTTCCCAGGACCGTTTGTTGAATGGGCGGTCGTTCTCCAATGTATGTTTATGCCATTTTTGTCTAGTATGAGAGAACTACATGTGGGTTTGTTTCTGTGCCTTCTACTCTGTACCATAGGTCTTCAAGTCTGTTTTGGTGCCAATACCATGGTCTTTTTAATACTATCACTCTGTGGTATGAGTTAAAGTCTGGTAACATGATGCCTCCTACTTCACTTTTCTTACTAAGGATTGCTTCAGCTATTCTGGGCCTCTCATTTTCTCCAGATGAATTTAATGACTGCTTTTTCTATTTTTATGAAGAATGTCATTGGAATTTTAATAGGAATTGCCCTAAATCTATATGGAACTTCTGAAAGTATGGCCATTTTGAAAATATTAATTCTGCTCATACAAGAACATGGGCGACCTTTCCATTTACTGAAGTCTTCTTTAGTTTCATGGTGTGTGTTTATGTTCTATAGTTTTCATTGTAGAAGTCTTTCACCTTTTTTGTTAGATTGATTCTCAAGAATTTTGGGGTGTTTTTTTTGAGGCTACTATGAATGGGACAGTTTTTCCAATTATTCTTTCAGCTGACTTGTCATGGGTGTATAGGAAAACAATTGATTTGTGGATATTGATTTTTATCCTGCTACATTGCTGAGTTCATTTGAGTTCTAGTTTTCTGGGGGAGTTTTTTGGGTCTTCTAAATATAGATTTCTAAATATAGAATTTGTATGGTCCTGAGCTTTTCTTTCCATGTATAATACCCTGGGTTACAAATCCTCATGTCAGCGTCAAATAGGGATAATCTGAGTTCTTCTTTTCCTATTTGTATCCCTTTAATTTATTTTGTCTAATTGCTCCATTTAGAGTTTTCAGGACTATGTCGAATAGAAGTGGTGAGAGAGGGCATCCCTGTCTTGTTCCAGTTTTTAGAGGGAATGCTTTCAATTTTTCTCTGTTTAGAATGATGTTGGCCTTGGTTTTAGTCTATACGGCTTTTACAATGTTGAGGTGTGTTCTTACTATCCCTAGTTTTTCTAGTGTTTTGAATATGCATGGACACTGAATTTTGTCAAATGCTTCTTTTGCATCTATTGAGATAATCATGTGATTCCTGTTTTTAAGACTGTTGATATGATAAATTACATTTATTGACTTTCATACATTGAACCAACCTTGCATCCCTGGGATAAACCCCACTTGATCATGGTGCACAACATCTTTTTAATATGTTTTTGTATGTGATTTGCCAGTAATTTATTGAGAATGTTTGCATCTGTGTTCATCAGGGATATTAGTCTGAAATTTTCTTTCCTTGATGTGTCTTTGTCTGGTTTTGGTATCAGGGTGAAACTAACTTCATAGAATGAGTTTGGAAGGGTTCCCTCCTCTTCTATTTCATGGAATTCTTTGAGGATTATTGGTATAAGTTCTTCTTTGAAGTCTGGTAGAACTCAGCTGAGAATCTGTATGGTCCTGGACTTTTCTTTTTTGGTAGGGTTTTGATGCCATCTCTAATTTCATTGACTGAAATTGATCTGTTTAAATTTTCTCTGTCATCTGGATTCAATGTGGGTAGGCATGGTGGTGCCTATAATCCCAGCTGCTCGGGAGGCAGGGCAAGTTCAAGGCCAGCCTCCACAACTTGGTGAGACCCTGCCTCAAAATTTAAAAAGGGCTTGGCATGGAGTTCAGTGATATGGGCACTTGCCAAGCACGTGTAACACCCTGGGTTACAAATCCTTAGCAGGAAACAGAAAAAATCAGAAAATATAATTATAAAATATTAGACAAATAACAGTCTAAACAGCATGGTGCTCAAAAATAAATAACATTTTCCTCAATGTTCTAGTAAAATTGTCATGTAATTTAATATGTATATGATATACATATTCAGAATAGATACTCAAATTCTTATGTACTTTTAATACAGCCATGGTCACTATTTACAGAACCTTGATCTAGTCTCTAATGCCATAAACAATGCAGTATGCCAGGCAGTTCATTTACTGAAATGTGTTCAAGTAAAACAGCTTTTGGATGCAGAATCAGATACAGGCTTTGCAAGAACCACAAACATAGAAGGTTCCCACCTTAAGAAAAAAAAATCACAAAACTACGGGTACGAAATTAAATATAACAATGACTATTTATTTGAAGGGGAAAAATAAATCACCAAGGATTTCAATTGTGTAAATTCTAATACACAAATATTATTTGTTCAAGAAAATAAGAGTTTTACAAATAAAATTTCGGATGGTACCCATCTCTGTAATAATTTTTTCCTACATTTTCAATCTTTTGATCACTTTATATGACAAAAAAATTACAGTATGTTTATAAAGAAACTAGACAAGAAATTTAGTGTCTCTTCAAGCATAATTAATTAAAATTTATTTTGAAAGTTTAATGATGATTCTTTTAACTTCTTGTTATATTATACATTATTAGTAATTCCATTGAAAGTTCTGTTGATAACTTTGTAAAACTAACCAATTTAGTGTTTGCAGATATAACTGTAGGATTATTATTATTTTGCACACACAAGGTTCTAGCTCTCCACATTTATTTATTTTTAACCTTTTTTTTTCCTTTGGCCATCATTTCCTTCCTCAGCACCATAATATATGTTCATATGGCCCTGACACCTTCTTTCCAGATTCTGGGGAGAGCAGGAGGGGACAGAAGCCATTCCTAACCAGTGTGCCATCACTGTTAACTCTGCATGAGACTGTGAACCACATAAACCAATCCCCCTTAGTCAGAATAAACACCCCCAGTCCGACCTCTCTTCAAGTGATCACCAAAGTACCATTTGGCATGATGATATTGAGTGGGGGGTACATATGCTGATTACCGTTATTGTATGTTATACTTATATGTTATATGTTATACTTATATGTTGTATTTACATATGTCATAACATGTCAAATCGTCTACTTAATATACGAGCACTTTATTATAGAGTATTGACACTTCAATAAATTTTGACTCAAAAGAAATACACCAGGAAGCACCTAATTAGGAAACAGAAAACACAAATTTAAACAGAGAAGATTTGACGTGAAAAATAATTAACCAAAATGAGAAGTAATGGCAAAGATATAAAGAAGATGCTAATGAGAGCACTGGGTTTGAGGGAGATCACACAGGGAAGGGTAAATATGGACGAGGTGCTCTCCTCAAGTCCAGTTAAGACCTTGTCAGAAAATTACACTCATAGCTCAGCTCAGGACAGAGAGACCCCTGGGAGGCCTGAGGCAGAGCTGATCCATGGTGTTTGGGCAAGTAGGAAATGCAAACAAAGTAACCCTTCAAGTTGCAGGTGAAACAAAACATCACAGAAGAAGTCAGGTTGTCAGGAATACACTCTCTGGTAGGCATGGGGGCCAGGGAAGTTAGTATCCATGCAGGAAGTCTGTGCACCAGCCCAAGGGCATGCAGATTGGCCAGAGCTGATTGGAGCTGTGTAGAGAAAGGTGGGTGTCAGCAGATGGCTGACCAACAGAGCTGAGCAAGCTTCATCATCCAGAAGGAAGAGAGCGGGGCTGGGGCTGGGGCTCAGCGGTAGAGTGTTCACCTAGCACACACAAGGCTCTGGGTTCGCTCCTCAGCGCCACAAAGAAATAAATAAATAAAATAAAAGGTATGTGTCCATCTACAACTAAAAAATAAATATAAAAAAAAGAAAAAAGAAGGAAAAGAGATTGCTGTCACCCCATCCACCCATCTTCTTAAAGTTTTGCAAGCCAGTGTGATAAGACAAGTCAAAGAAATAAAAGGCATCCAAGTTGGAAAGAAAAAAGTTAAACTATCATTATTCAAAAATGGTATAATCATCTGTGTAGAAAATATTATGAAATTTACCCCAAAAGCTACACAACTTAAAAGTTGAGTTTAGCAGGGTGCAGTGGTGCAGGCCTATAATCCCAGCAACTCAGCAGGCTAAGGCAGGAGGATCACAAGTTCAAAGCCAGCCTGGGTGACATGGTAAGATTCTATCTCAAGATTAAAAAGAAAAATGGTTGGGGTTGTAGCTCAGTGGTCATTCACCCCTGGATTCATCCCCAGTACCTCAAAAAAATGAGTTTAACAAGATCACTATATCCAAATTTAATACTTAAAAAATAATGATTTTATTTTTATGGATTTACAATGAATAACCAGAAATTAAAATTAAAAGATGTGGTGCCGTTTATACAAGCACCAAAACTAAGAAATATTCAATTATAAAACTTACAACAGGCATGTAAGTATCTCTATACTTAAATATATAAAACATTACAAAGACATATTACAGAAGACCTAAATAAATGAAGAGATGCACCCTGTTCATGGACTGGAAAATTCAGTAGCATTAAGATGACATTTCTCCATGAATCAATCCAGAGATTCTACATACTCCCAAACAAACCTCAGCAAGCTTTCTCATAAAATTGACCAATTAATTGTAAAATTCATCTAAAAATAGCCCAAACAACTTGGGGATGAAGACGGATTTGGAGTATTTAAACAAACAATAAGACTTATTACAAAGATACAGCACTCAAGACAGTGTGTTATTGGCATAAAGATAGAGAACCATCAATGAAACAAAAAGTGATGTTAGAAATGATTCCACATACCTGTGGGAAATTGACTTTTGACAAAATCTCAAGAGGGAAAGAACTGTTTGTCAACTAATGGTACTCAAATAACTGGATAGCCACAATGCAAAAAAAAAAAAAAAACACACAAAAACTTCAATTCCTACTTTATACCACATGCATACATTGCAAAAGAACTGTAAAGGAGACTGTCGTGAGTTATGGTTATTAACTTGATTGTGGTGAGGGCTTATGTGTATATGCATACATTAAAACAGCAAATTGTACACCTCAAATATGTGTAACTTGTGGCTTGTCAATTGTACTTCAATAAAGTTGTTTTTAAAACTGAGGTATTTGTGTGCACTTATCACCCAAGTGTCTTTCAGTGAATACACTCATACACACAAGTGCGCATTAGATATATTTAACAGGCACTTGTATTCATAAAACAGAACTTCTATGATCACCACTTGCTGGTTCTCATCACAAATTTACACGAGCACTTTATGAAAGATGGAATGTGTTCACGTGTGGGAATATTGTTCCAAATGGAAAAGCACTGCTTCTCGGAAATTGAGAGGAGATGTGTGGGCTTTTGACACAGTCTCAAGAGAGAAAGAACTGTTGGGATTCAGGCAGTCGGAGAGAACAAGGGGGCTGACTGGCCACAAAGAATGCCTATTCTTGCCACCGGTGCCCACACAGTAGGGTGATTAGCCAGTATCATGTCCAGGGGTTCAGAACTACAGACTCCATGATCCTGAGCAGCAAGAATATGGGAGATAGTAGGATCCATGGAACCAAAAGGAAGTGTCCACGGCTTTGCATCTAATCCCTTCTATTTATATGAAGAAATCAAGGCCAGGGGAGATGAAATAACTTGTCAAATTTCGGGTGATGGCACAGGAGATCCAGGACCCTGGTTTCTTGTGATCCAGATCCTGTGCCCCTCTCTTAGTGCCCCAGCACCACCTTTTGAGCATCTCTCCCCCTAGTACCCATTAATCATTTCCTTGGATAAAAGCATCCTCTTCTTCCATTTTGAATTAAGTGCGGTTTTGTTTAGCTCTAATGAAAAAAATATCCCTGCAATTTCTGCCTTTGTCAAACCAATCCTCAGACTCCAAAGTTGACCTTTCTGAAAATTAGCTATTTAATTTATACACACTTGGACAATGTCCCCTGGCTTTGCACCTGTTTCCTTACACCTCATTTTCCACTCTCCGAGCTGAAGACAATAGTCTCTGTCCTTCATCTAGAATAATTGTTTGAAACACTCTTTACAAACAAGAGTACCAGGCTAAGGGTCGTTTTTATAGCAAAAGACTTTTTAAAGACCAGAAGAATATGCAAAATTCCTGGCACCTCAAAATTATATACTACAATCCAGAAAGAATTTAACTAGTTTAATTTTATACTTACGTATTTATTTTTTTTCTTTTCATTTTCCTTTCTAATATCAAACCATTTTATTCTCAGTCAAACTACAGAAAAGCTTTAAAAAGATTAAAATCATATAATGTGCACAAAGCCCTGGGTTTGATTCCCAGCAGTGCTAAATTAAATAAAAATAAAATAACCATAAACTCACCAGCCAGATGTAACTACTTCAAATATTTAGCATTTTACATATATATATATATATATATATATATATATATATATATATATATCAACCAACACACTTAATAAAGATTAACTAATGAGTTTTAGACAAAAGCTATAAGATAGAAATCATATTATTTGTAAATTGTATGACTTCTTTCAATTAACATATAATCCTTTCCCCATAACAGAAATTATTTGCAAAATCATTCCTAAGAGATACATATTATTTAATCATATGGTCATACTATTATTTAATCTTTCTTCCATTGCTGAATACATTATTTCTAAGCTTTTATTATAAATGTGAGATCAATTATATGCATATGAATCATTGTTAGCATTTCTAATATTCTCATAAGATACATTCCTGGAAATGCAACATTAAGTTTGAAATTTTAAAATTTTCCAGTGATAGGTGGGCTTACAGGCTAATTCAAATTTACATAGTTCTTCTTAAAAAGATTGTGTGCCACTTGGAAAGTAGGAATAGGGCGCATACAAAGTGTCTTTTTTCATGCATAAGCAGCTTGCAGGAATAGCAGCTATCTAATTTTAAACATTTTGCTTTATTTCCCTTTGTAGTAATAATGGAATCAAGTTTGCACACAAATTCCCAGGACCTGGACATTATGGTGGATCTGAAACGGAAAGCTGGCATTGCTTACAAGGCCAGTGCCTAGAAGATCTGTTGAAGATAAATGTTTAATAAGGGCACAAGCGCATGGCGTCACCATGGTGATAAAGTGAGTCTGGGAATGCTAAGCGAGGAGCCCAGGTTGAGTAAAGAAAGAGGCCGAGGATACAGTGGAAAAGACTCAGCCAAGAAGGATCCAAGGGCGTGGCTTGGACAAAAGCCACCGGAACCGCTAGAGCACGAGTTTCCAGTTAAATCACGCAAATGCCACGTGTAGTTTGCTTTCGCGTTTTGCATCTGCTTGCCAGACCCCTGGCGAGCTGGTCAGGGTGCCCACCAAGTGCTCTTCGTGACGAGGGGCAGACCCCAGAAACTGCCAGGCGCGCCCAGAGTGCCTGCGGGTGCTGCTCTGGGCTTGGTTGTGCAGCGCCAAGGCTGCGGGCGAAGGGGTGGGATTGGGGGAGCCCAGTCTGCACCCAGAGCTGCTGCTGACTGTGCTGGAACATCCTCAAATACCATGAGACTTCTGCCTGGGAAGATGGCACAAAAGACTCCAAAGAAAAGATGACTCCCTTTGCAATTCCTGCACGTGCCGCGCCTGGAGTTGAAAATGCGTGTGCCCATTGTTTGGATGCACACTCTTTAGGTTGGAGAAGACGTTCATTTCCGTCGTGTCCCTCTTTAGAAGGAAAAGCCAAACGGTGGGATGAAAGAACCCGGTGCTGGATGTCTCCACATTGATTGGTGACTCTTGGTTTCCTCATCTGTCCTATGAGGTCCCTCCCCCAAGGAGCTGTTGTGAGGACAGTCGTACCCAAGGGAGCACTGGGAACACCGTAGACCCCTGAAGGAATATAGCACTAGTGTCAGCATTATTTATGAATCAGCTTAAGAGATGCTCACGTATTTCCCAGGTACTATTAGTTCAGATTCATAGGACAAAAGGCAAAGTGGGCCCAAGTCTGGATGACTATGATGATTATTTGAGAGGAGAGGATTTTTTTTTTAATAGTCGACACCTGATTCTTCCTTAAATATTTCCACTACCAAGCTACACGTGCTTTTGCCAGTGTACATATTGACTTGCAGACTGAGAAGTCGGCTGTGATTGCGTTTTAAACCTTGGAATTGTGTCTTTAAGGAAAAATCATGTCCGGACTGCTCTTCCAATGGGAGGCTAGAGCAGGATCTCCACTCCCCTGAGCTCACAGGAAGTCACCCAGGGCTTGCTCTGTGACAGGTTTCTATTCAGTGGGGACTGGTGGACCCTGAGATTCTGCTCTCACCACCTCCTAGGCAGTGCCTGCCCCATCCACTATGGCACAGGACTCAACCAGGAGGGCCATTCTTCCCTCAAGGGGACATGTAGCAGTGCCTGGAGACACCTTTGATTGTCACAACTGCAGGGAGACACTGCTGGCCTCTATTAGATAGAGGCCAAGATGCGGCTCCACTGTCCTACAACACACAGGATGGTACTCATCTCAAAGAAGTGTCAGGCCAAAGTGTCAATAATGCCCTTAATGCCAGTTACAGCAACATTGAAAAACTCAGGAGTAAACGCATCTAGCCGTCAGAGTCTCCCTCACTTAATGCAGACACGGAGCAGGAAGAACAAAATGCACAGTCCTTGATTTATGACTGGATTTAAAATTTGTTCTTTAAAAAGAAAGGAGAGGAAACAAAAGAAGCTTATGGGGATGGAAATAACATTTAAAATATGTACTTCACCCCCAAAGTAATGACCACCGTGGAAACTACAGCCCACAGAGGGTCACACAAACCAGATGCCCCCTCAGGGCAGGAGCTAGTTCTGCTATGTGGACGGATGGTTGTGAGGCCCAGGGGCCTGGCACAGGGAAGATGCTCGTCTCACCAGGATCACACCAAAGGCGTGAGGTGTCCACAAGTGGCGTGAGGGCTTCAGAGCTGCCTACCCTGGGTAGCACAGGGAACTGCCTGGAGATAAGAGAACGAGGTGGCTGTGGGTCATAGGTGCAGGGTTAGTGCTGCCCCCCCGGATGCTCTTACTGTCCAGGACACCAGCACATCATTTCAAAACACCCTTTTCTAACTTGTTCTACTCCTCCACTGACATCTGACAGATTGTTTTCGGGCAAACTGAGGTCTGACTCTTAGAATGAAATCAATCACCGTGTTTATCAATAGATTTCCTTTTCCTGAATTTCCAGGTACCTCAAGGAGCTTATTTTTGTAAGTTGCCTTGAAGAGTCAGCAAAGATATTTTCACCATATTTATATATAAAATCAGCACCAGCTGTATTCAGAATTTAATTGACCCACTTGGGCAATCATTCATGTAACACAATAATTTATTTTAGGTCAAGAGAAAGATAAAAGACAGAGGTTGGAGTTTAAATAAGAAACAAATCAAGATTATAGAGAGGGTTTATCACTTTTAAATGGTGTAAGCAAGGTTCCTTGAAAAGAAAAATTAGTCTTCTAAACACAGAGTGAATGTGAGTAGACGTGCACCTCACCCAGGCCAGAGCTACCATGTCATGGGGCTCTCGGGGCATCCAAATGTGGCAGTCTAAACACCGAACAGAAGCTCCCTGTTCCAGTTTCCACCACAAAAATATAATGTGCATGGCCTTTTGTGTGATGCTGGCGAGATCAGAGGAATAAAAATTGGTCGGACCTCACATCTGCAAAGGGAAAGTGGACACTCAGCTACCCACCTAGTGGGTGAGGCCACGCTTTGTGGTCTTAAGATCAGGAAAAAAAAAGATATGTCCTCAAATAGAAAGGAGAGAAATTAATGGAATTCAGAAATCAGGAGTCTGATGGGAGTCTTTTGTGTGTATTTTTAAACCAAAGTTTGAAGATGGTATCTATGTAGATTAACTTCACTAAGGTTCAGAAAATATGAAAGTGTTATCTCCTTCACATTCTCTGACCTTTCTCCAATTTCCAAGTCAGTTAATCAGTATTATTAAGCACATATTATGTTGCATAATAGGACCAGGTCTGTAACCAAATGCTGGGATGGAAAAGGCCTAAATTCCTTTTAAATGACATAGAACGGAGGTTAGAGAGTGAATCATTCGTGGAGGTTTTTTTTTTAATCTACTGAGAGCAAGGGAGTGAGTGAAAAGACCCGAGGGCCCTGTCGTCTTCACTTTGCCCTGAGTTGTGTGATGGGCATAGAGAGAAGGCCTCTGCCTGGTTGTAAAGTGCTTGGCGGCTCCCCCCACTGGGTAGTGACCACCGTGGGTGGGCGGTCTCCGGCATCACAGCAGAGTGGAAATGTCCACATGATGAAGAGCAAAGGTGCCTTTTGGCCACGTGACGCTTTCCGTTCTTGAAGCCCTGGTCAATTTCCTGTCCATCCACAGAGTTTGGGGATTGTCAGGACCTCCCCCAGCAGGCAGAAAGGATTGTGGGAAGCAGGGCAGACTTTATCTGTCTTTGTATCTCTCCACCCATCCATACCTGGCTCGCCCATAATTAAATGGAGGCCAAATCAGGGGAAGCCTAGCTACACATTCTAAATGAATTCCTGAAGTGGTCTTTGTAGGAGAATGCTGGCCTTTTAAAAGGAAACAATTAGGAAGAAAGAGGTGGCCTCACCTCTCCGGTTTACAAGGTTTACAAGCAGGGAGCAAAAAGCAGGTTTGAGTTGTGTCAACACCAACCATTGTTTCCATGAGGCTACAATTTTCATGATATTTTTTAAGGATGCAAAATAAGGTTCCCTGGAACATGCAATTCTAATCCTTTCAGTTGCTTATCACTCTTCAAACATTCAATAGCCGCCCTTAATACCATTACCTCTGGGACAACATTTGAGCAGGCCCCTGCAATCTAAGGACAAGAGACCCAGGAGAAAGACTGTGGTTTAAAAGCCTGGTTAAAGATTAACACAAACAGTAATAAGAAGGTTCTCAGGAAAGAAGCAGGCCAGCTGTGGCTGAGCCCTGCTACCTGCTGCGGGTTGCTAGGCAACGTGGGCCTGCCACTGCCCCTAGGGTGTTTCACTTTACAGAGGATTTTTGAAGGGGAAGAGGGGGAAGGGGGGGGTGGCTCCTAGTGAAGCTGATGTAGCTCCATATATATCCATAGGAGTTGTTGTGTTATTTCTTTTTAATAGGGAAACGATGTCACTCAGGCCTTTCAAAGGTAGAACGTACTTTGTAAAGCAGATTTTTTTTTTTTGTATGTAGCTGACAAAAATCTAGCAATAACACGGAGTTCTAAAAGTGACATTTTGACTCTAAGGAAGTAATTATTTGCAATTTGTTTTGAACAGAAGCTTAGTTCATGTCAGTGGTGAACCTCCAGACAATCATTAGTTTAAACTGCCTGCTATGTGTTTAAAAATTTCAGTCAATTTAGAGCTGATCTGAATTGCAAATGGGATGGTAATAAGCCATTAGGGAACTGCCTATCTCTGTTTTGCACTTACAACCCTTTGCTTTAAGGAGTTCCAACCACACTGAAATATGAAAATATCATTTTAATCATGCGCACTGTCGACAAACACAGAAATGCTGGAGATTCACAAGTGGAAAAGTGGCGTTCAGAGGCTGAACACAGGAAGCGGTGACGAGGACGAAGAGCCACGTAGAACCTTCGCTGCAAATTATGTACAGTAGTAAGTTTTTCCAAAAACAAATATTCAGTTTTGTTTGTAATGCAACACGGCTCTCCAAGCCCAACATCTGGATAAATTTATTTTCTTTGGATTTTGGAATTACAGTTATCCCAAACCTTTTTTTTTTTTTTTTTATGAGGTCACTTGGGAAATCAAGGGAATTGCTTCTATGGTCAGATTTCAGCTTGCAATACACATAATAAGCTTTTAAGGTGCTTATCAATAAGAACTCTTCTCTAAACAGCCTGTTCCAGGATTCTAGAATACTCTATGTTAACGCTAGTCTCAGAGCCATCCATGCCGAGAAGTATTTTATTTTCTCAAAGTGCTTCAGTTCAGAAGATCAGATATTAGTGCAAACATACATTGTGAAGGATGAGGTGGAATCTCACCCAACCCTTAGGTTTCTCCATCGTCAGCGATACAGTTAATTGAACAGAGAAGCGAGAATATGAGGTGACCTCCCATATTTTCAGCGGGTAAGGTTCTTGACTCTTAGACGCTGGTTTCTCAAGCCATTTGATCTCAAAAAAAGGCAGGACCAACCCATGGAGGAGCTGAGGCCTGGGCAGCCATCTGTGTCCAGTGACTTGGTACTGGTCTTTCAGCCTTGGGACTACACACATTTCTTCCACTTTGCCTTCACTGGACTTGACTTTGCTTTACCTGTATTAATAGGACCCCAGAAATTCCATCAAACTGCCATTTGTAGGAGTCTTTGGGAAATATGGACACTTACGAGTGATCCATTCATGACATGCTTTCTCTCCACCAATTAAACATTTGCTAAGATGAAGACAAAGTGCGACATCATTGGTAAATAAAGAAAAAGATAGAATTTGAATAGGGCTGGGGGGGGTGCTAGTTATAATTTAACTCTGGGGGCCTAGAAACCCACAAGGTCAGGGTCTGGCCAAGCCTAGTGTTTGTTCATTCCCTTGAGAAGGGAAGGCCAGGGCATGAACTGTGACATCAGTTATGTGGGTGAACACAGAGCCTCCCGAGTGTCAGCTTGTCCGCCACATCTGGACTCAAGACAAGAAAAGATGGAATAAAATAAAATTTTAAAAAGAAAAAAAAATGTCCCCAAACACAGCATCCCTTTTTCCTCACACTACATCATTTCACTCAATTTCAGATTATTCCTCTTCAAACCATCCTCATGATCAGGAGAGGCTCCAGCCAGCGGGCAGTGTGAAGTCGGAGTGGACCAGTGGTGCCCAGGAGTGGGCCAGGTGAACCCACCAAGAGGGGGCGCTGCTCCTCTGCCCCACGAGGCTTTCCTTTCTTTACTCAGCTATTCACTGACTCAGCAAATGTTCTGGGGGTCTCCTTTGGGTGCACGGAATTGTACTGGACATCCCCGAAACACAGACCGAACCAGACCGTGGACCCTGCTCCCCAGGAATGGACTGAAGGAAGCCAAGTTCAAGGTGAGTTGGTGCGATCGGGGTGGTGGTGGAGATGTAAGAAGCACAGGCAGTAGGCCTCGCGGGCCTGTGGGTCAGCACCCTCCAGACCTGTGGCTGTGGACTCAGAAGGGCGCAAGGGCGGACTGTGCCCTGAACTTGATAGACACTGCGGCCCTGGAATAACCCGTTTCGCCTCAGCTAAACATGGAGAACTTTGCGCCCTCCTCGGCTGCCTACCTTCTCCACGGAGCTGTTTTCAATCTTCTCAACTCTCAGAACCTCCAGCTTCCTGTTCTTCCCCTCACTTGCAGACGATGATCTCAATTCCCATCCTGCAGAGAAAATGAAAGCCATCAGCTGGAAACCCACTCAACTTCCTGCCGCCAGCCTACACGGGCGAGCAGGATCCAAACCCTCACGCTCCGGGCTCCCTCCACGAAATCCTGCTCCCTGCACTCCCAAGCCCTGCGGCAGGCGCCCTGGCCCCTTGGCTGTCTCCCAGAGATCCTCCTATTGATTACTTCCCTGCTCCATCTTTCAATGTCAAGCCTTCCCCTCTGCTGCCCTGGGCTCCTGAGCTTGCAAGATTGTGCAGGTCTCTACTCTCTTACAAACAAGGACAATAACAAAAACCCTCCTTCAACGTCATGTGCTCTCTGCTCTGTCCTCCATCACCACCGCTAGTCACAGGTAGCTGCTGAAATTCAAATTGATGAAAATTAATTGAAATTTAAAACATTCCTCAGGGGCTCTACCACATCTCAAATGGAGAGTGGCAAATCTAGAGGACACACAGGGCTAGAATGCATACCCAGGAACCCGGGGACAGGGCCTGCAGCTGCTGTGTCCTCCACTATAGTCCAAATTTATTGAGCACAGATGGTGCCGATTACTTTGTGTATGCTACATAAGGAGTAGTGTATGCCATTGGACACTTACATAAATGTGTATTCGGATCTGAAAGACAAGCAAGTATTTAGCATGCACACCCAATAAGCACTATCAGAACCTTGCCCAGAACCTGGGAGGGAGTAAGTCACAGAGTCTTGGGCTAGAGCTCAAATCTTCCAGAATGGGTTCAGACGAATCACACTATTCTCAGAATGTCCAAAACCACTTCACAAGATTTGAACAATAGGGCTAGGGATGTGGTTCAAGTGGTAGCCCACTCGCCTGGCATGCGTGAGGCCCGGGTTCGATCCTCAGCACCACATACAAACAAAGATGTTGTGTCTGCTGAAAACTGAAAAATAAATATTGAAATTCTCTCTCTCTCTCTCTCTCTCTCTCTCTCTCTCTCTTTAAAAAAAAAAGATTTGAACAGTAATACTGATGTTCATATCTACCTTCATAGAATTATATAGGCACTTAATTTGAGGAGTAAATTTCTAAAAATTTTTTTCACAGGAGAGAGAGAGTGAGAGAGAGAGAATGTTTTGGTTTTTGTGTGTGTTTTGTTTTTTGTTTGTTTTGTAGATAGACACAACACAATGCCTTTATTTATTTATTTTTTAATGTGGTGCTGAGAATTGAACCCGGGTCCTGCCCATGCTAAGTGAGCGCTCTACCACTCAGCCACAATCCCAGACCCAAGGAGTAAATTTTTTAAAAAATGCAAAAACACATTTCCCTCTACCCTACTCCCCCCGCCCCAGACACACAGAAAAAAAATTGGAATAAAACTGCAACTAAAGTCACAGGCAGTTACAAATCCAGACGCCCATCAATCAAATCTACCTGAAGAGTTGAAGTTTCCTGTGTGGCCCACTCATAAAGCCTGGACTGCAGGTGGCTGCCGGGTCACTGGCCTTGCTGCTCATATGGTCATGGAGTGGTCACAGAAAATCAAGTAAAATCCAGTGCTCACGTCACAAATCGAAGATTCCTGGGTTGCTCACAATGACCTCTTGGAGACTTGCTGCTGCTGCTGCTGCTGCTGCCTGAGAGTAGGTAGAGGCTCAGGGGTGCCCTCAAGCCCCATCCCAGAGCCAGGGTCTTGAGGACAGCAGGCTCCTGTCTGGGCTGTCCCCAGCCAGGGAACCTCTGTCTTCCCTCACCAGCTTCACTGATCCTCTCACTGGGCCCAGACTCAGACATATCCAAAGCCAAAGGCTTCACCATCTACAACAACCAAATTTTTTTTTGGGGGGGGGATATTTTATTTTTATTAATACATATTAATTATATAAACTAATGGGATTTAGTGGGATATTTCAACACATGCATATAGTAGACACTGATCAAATTCAACTTTTTTATCCTCCCCGCATCAATTTTTCTAATTTAAATTTATTTGTGGAAATCCGACCATCTTGAGTTAGTGTGGCCAGGGGAGGAACACGTTGCTGCCTGGTCCTCCCCACTCTGTACACCCTTCAGCCTTTTCCGCTCCACAGACACACACACACAGAAGATTCCCCACTCCCCAGACTAAAGGCTGATCTTGCTACCCCAGGATTTAGCCCTCTCAGCACCGTTGGCAATGGGAATCTTGGTCCACGACAACGTTCACACACATAATGAAATAATATAGAGCTGGCATTTTCCAAATATATGTACCTATCTCCCAATCATTAGGATGGCTACTACCAAAATAAAACAGAAAATAACAAGTACTGACAAAGAGGTGGAGAAATTGGAACCATTGTTCGTTGTTGGCAGGAATGTATCACGGTGCAACCAACATGGGAAATAGCATGGCGGTTCCTCCAAAAAGCTAAAAATGGAACTACAATATGACTCACAATTCCATTTTTGGATATATCCTCCAAATAATTGAAATCAGGGTCTCCAAGAGCTGTCTGCACACCCAGGCTCATAGCAGCAACTATTCACAACACCAAGGGGTAGAAGCAACCTCAATGTCCTTCGGCAGAGGAATGGACCAGCCAAATGGACCAGCCAAAGGGGTACAAACGCACAGTGGACTCATTCAGCCCCCAAAGGGAAGGGAATTCTGACATATGCCAACATGGGTGCATCTAAAGGACATTATGATGTGAAGTACAGTCAGTCCCCAACGGAAAAATACCATGGGGTTCCATTTCTAAGCGGTAGCTAGAGTAGTCAAATTCAGAGGCAGAAGGTGAAATGCTGGTATCTAGGGCCTGCAGGGGAGGGGACCAGGGAGGTTTTGTTTAATGGGTACAGAGTTCCAGTTCTGCAAGATGAGAGGAGATGTGGAGACAGACAGTGGCAAGAGGTGAGAAAAAACGGAATGCCACTGAGCTGGGCACTTAGAGATGACTAAGACCAGACATTTTATGTTATGTGTACCTCGTGGCAATTTCACGTACATGTGTGTGTGTGTGTGTGTGTGTGTGTGTGTGTGTGTGAGAGAGAGAGAGAGAGAGAGAGAGAGAGAGAGAGAGAGAATGAGCATCCAGCATCAGGGTAAGCATTTTGCATGAGTCACTTCACATTATCTTCACAACAACCCTGGAAGAAACCATCATCACCATTCTCTAGAGCCTTGAGGGATAAAGTGATGTGCTCAAGGCTACACAAACAGAAAGGAGCAGCCCCTTGATGCAGGGGCTCATGATGATCACAATTATATTGTCACTTCCTGGCCAGGACTGTTTGGTGCTACCCCATGGTCAGCTTCTTGCACTGAGTTACTCATTTGGATTCTCCTCTGGTGGTTCACTCTTCTGGACAAGTCATAAGGCATGTAGAATTATCATCTTCTGTCTGTTAAAGAGCATATTCTTTGTGGATCCCAGTGACTCGACTTCCAGTATATTTCTGTCTTCCCAGGTGTTCAGAGTCGACATGAGGATGTACTGCCGAACCTGCTTTGCAGATCTCCTGTGATACCTCCAGGATCCCTACATGGCTGCATCCTCGTTATCATTTGTAAGACGGACACACTGAGGCTTTGTGAAGTTAAGTAACTGGGTCACATATCCAGGGAAACTGAGAGTCGCTTCTTCCCACGTTGATGTCCAAACTGTCCCGCCAAGTCACACTTCTCTCTGCTGTGTGACTTCCGTTGGGTTCCTGAGAGTTCAGTTTCTTGATCTTTAATTTGACCTTGGCTTAAGTATCCTTTTAGATATTAACACAGGGTGGTTATCTTTCATGTAATATGCATGTTTTTAAAGTCTCCTTTCAAAGAAAATATTTTCATCGGTGATCTTAGCAGTAGAGTTGGAAGGTTGGGATTAATGAACTCTCAGTTCTGACATTTTCTTTTTAATCTGTAATTCTATTACATGGCTGCATTAAAATAAGAAGTTGCATAAGAAAGATTGAGAAAGAGATCAGGAGCATAATTCTAAGAGGCCATAAGTTTCCTTGTAAATTTGATGCCTTCCTGCAGCCTAATAGATCTAGCCTTAGAAGTGCACCCTCTTAATGGGAGTTTCCACATAACATACTCTTGACAGCATTTATTATTAATGATCATCCATGAGTTAGGAAGGCTAAAGTCATGTGAATGGAATCCAAAAGTCAAACAACCATCTCTCAGAAGCAATTGAACCTCGTCCAACTGCAGCACAATTTTGAGAATGAGCTAAGGAGTAACACAAGAAAATGCTTTGCCTGAGCTGGTGATTTAATCTCTAAAAAAGTGTCACCAGAAATGCAGATGGAGGGAGCAGAAAACGGCCACAGTATTAAGAAGCACACATGGCCAGTCTCACCTCAGCCAGCTGCATGCGTAACTTTAAACCAGATGGGTTCTGAAGATTTGGATGCAGATATATTTCTCTGCATCCATTCCTAGCTCCTCGGTGTTGGCAAACCGCAAACCGGGTCAGGCTTGTGAAGGTCAAATGTGTTGAACTCCTGTCAAACTTTCCAGGGTGGGTCAAAGTCAATAATTTCCATCTTAATACTGAGGCCACAGTGTGAAGTCAGAAATCTACTCCATATGTTCATGACCTTACTTCACAGGAATCCTAAAAGGTCTCTTCTGGAGAGCCCAGTGAGGTTCCAAACCTCCTCAGCCTCATAGGATTGGTTCCTCTGAGCCATTCACATTATACTTATATCATTTGTGCCAGGCATGGTGGCACACCACCGTAATCCCAGTGCTCGGAAGGCTGAGGCAGGAGGATAGTGAGTTCAAGGCCAGCCTCAGCAACTTAGCAAGGCCCGAAGCAACTTAGTGAGACCCCATCTCAAAAAAAAAAAATAAATAAATAAAAATAAAAAGGGTTGGGGATGTAGCTTAGTGGTAGTGGTTACATGTCCCTGGATTCAATTCCTGGCACATACACACACACAAAAATTGTCATCCTTAGTGACAATCTAGCAGACTAGAGAATGTCATGCACAATGTCATTCAATTCTCACAATCAGCCAGCAAATGCTATGGCATGTCCCCTTTTCTAGAGAGAGACGTACAGATGGGAACTGACTTCTTCATGTGTGTCTAGTTGGCTGTGGCCTCTGCTCAGTGCTGAATCAAGTCTACCTGACCCCAAGCTCATACCCTTTACTACGTCACACTGATTCTCCACCTGCCATCTTTTTAGATTTTGAAAATGACAGATACATGGAATACACCCTTATTTAGGAGGAAAGTGAAGCCCAGCAACAGGTTTACTGTCCCTTACCCCAATTCCAGCGGACCTTCCCACCAGGGGGATGCCATAATGCTATCGTCCTGCACCTGTGCACGTGGATCTTTAGCACTATAGACTCACCATTCTGGAAAAAATAAAAGGTAAGTGTCTTGAATTTGCACCTGTAAGGTTTTGTTTGAATGCTCATTACTTGTCTCTCTCTTTTTGTGTGTGTATGTAGTGCCGGGGGTGGAACCCAATGCTTTGTGCATGCAAGGCCAGCACTCTACCATCTAAGCTAGATACCCAGCCCATCTCTTTCTTAATTAAACTGCTTTTGCAAGTATTCAGAATATTGCCATCCATTTAGTCCCTTCTACAATATAAATTCTGAACTGTCTCCTGTAGAACTGAAAATATTCGTTTTGCTAACATTTGGAAATTTTGAAGCTAAAATGGAAAAGTGATGCTACGTGATCAAAGAACAAGAGAAAATCAAATCACCAGAGCCCAGGTGACTGGCCCTGATTCCCAGGCTCCAACACTGTGTTCTCACTGAAATTCTCTGTAGTGTTACCTTAAGAGAATGCAAATCTGACTCTCCTTTGGAAGATGCAAGAGAAGACAACTTTAAACTTCTATATAATAAAATATCATATCACCAGGGAGTCTCCAGTTAAAGATTTTTTTTTAAATTATGAAAATTAAAAGGTTAAAAGACGCCCCCAATTTTTTTTCTTTCATCTCCACTCTGTGTCAGGTACCCTGTTAGGGTTTTTTATCATGTATTTCTTTCTCAGGATAACCCAAGAAAGTACGTTTACTCTCGTTTCATAAATGAAGCATCTGAGGTCTTAACAAGGTCATGTAATTTGCCCAAGGTCACACAAGGAATAAATGGAAAACCTAGACTCAGAATTAATCTTTAATTCCAAAACCAATTCCTTTTTCATTTTATTAAACTGTCACCTTGAATTTTAAAATACCTGAGGAAATAATCACTTAACTATATTTCCAGCCCCTAATAACTATTATAGGGGAATTCTTACACAGTAATTCATACACCAGTAGAACTTGCCAAGTAAACATATTTTTAATGACGATGACCAAAGCATGCTCAGGCGGCCATTTAAACAGGTGAGGTGATCATTCTGTTTCCCCCCCTGTTTAAACAAGGTTTCCATTCATTTAAGAAATATAACATGGCAGGCTGCATGTTAGGAAGAGATAAGGCATGCCTCAGAACCAGTGTGAGCGGGTGAAGGCAGAGACCCATGGTGTGCAGGGGAGACAGTGGCACAACATATATTTTATCTCAAAGAAGCATATGCTGAGAGTCTTTTCACGGACAGCCTTAAAACCCAAAGGGGGAAAAAAACTACAGAGTCTTTTCCTTATTTTCCTCATCAAAATGAAATGATTTATCTGACTCACCTTATGTTTTTGCACCATAAACATAAAATGTGAATAAATAGCAGTGCAGACAATTCCAAATAAGTTAGTACAATATCTATTGAGTTGCTGTGATGCCATTAATAGTGAAATGAATCACATCGCACAGCTCATTTGAATTAGCTGTCACTTAAGTAGAATCCAGTGACATGAGAATGTTTCCATTTACCTTTAGGAAGAAAGGAACAGCAATTGAAAAAAGGAGAAGAACATCACCAAACTAACCACGTTAAGAAATTAGGCCGCTCCAGAATCTCGGTAAGACTCCTGGGGCTCATGCCCCGGGGCTATTCCTCTTCTGCCCTTTCAGAAGCTCCAGCTCCACCACCTCCTGGCTATTCCATTTTTCCCAAGACCACTAGTGCGATGATGCAGAACCGCCCCCCCCCCAGGGCCATCATCACAGGGTCACGGCAAGTGGGAGGAAAACTTTGTGCTTCCAAGTCCTGGATTCTCTCATTTCCTTACAACATGCTCCTTTATAAGTCTACAGGTGCCTTCTAAAGTGGACACCTGGCCAGGACTCCTGCCCTGCCGGCACCCAGGTTTACCCTCGCGGGGTCTGAGAGTGGGTTGCTCAGGCTGGCCTTCCCCAGCACAAATACGGGGCCACCCCACAGCCAGGGAGACGGGGTGCTCCTCTTCCTCAGCCATCTTCCCTCCTTCAGCCTTGGCTGTCTCTCAGCTGCTCCTTCTGTTCAGCTGGCGTTTGGTCACTACTGGCCATGACGTGCAGCTCTTGGATTGGGTTGCTCCCATTCCTATCCAGAAGAAGGGTCAGCTAGCTGGGCTCCAGGCTACGGCGTGGAAACTCCTATGGTGTGATTTAATGAGGGTGTCTTCCACGTGGCACAGCAACCACTTCCTGGGAGGATGAGATGAATTCTAGATAGGGAAGAGGGGTGGGAGGGAAAGGGAGGGGGAAGGGGATCAGTAAGGATGGCGGGATGTGATGGTCATCATTATACACAGTACACGTATGAAGACTTGAATTGGGTGTCAACATACCTTATATACAAACAGAGATATGAAAAATTGTGGTATACATGTGTACTAAGAATTGTAATGCAAAAAAGTACATGTATAATGGCAAAAATTGACGTGAACATACTTTATATACAGAGATACGAAAAATTGTGCTCTATGTGTGTAATAAGAATTGTAATGCATTCCACTGTTGTCCTGCATTTAAAAAATAATAAAATCAATAAAAAGTCAGATATAGGGAAAAAAAGAAAGAAAACTTTGGAATGATGTCTCTGGCACACCGTGGTCTGGGACAGTTCCACCACCATCTTCCTCTCGACTTGCCTTACATCTCTATTCACCAATATCCCATAGAACCTCTGAGAGTCGTTTTAGCTATTTTTTTTCCTATGGCTACTTTTATGCCATCTGGTGCTATGTTATTCAAAGGAGCTTAATTATTCTTCCAAATATGCTTTTAACATCATGCATCCACATAAGCAAGACAACCTAACACACTGCTAAGGTAATCACTGAGGAAGAATACTGGAAGATGCTATATCATTCTACCAATCAGCACAAGCCTTTCTCAGCATTGGACATGATTCAGAGTTAACTATGGGGTTTTCAAAAAAGTGTAGAAGTCTTGTCCCAAGATTGACCAGACCCCCACCAGAAGATCAGGCTGCCATTCTAATGTGTTTCTGCCTGAGTTATGCTGTACTTTCTCAGGTGGCAAGAATCAGAGACCTGCTCAGGGGGTCTCACACAATGGATATATAAGGTCATATGGGAAAGGAGCCAAGCTCCAAAACCTCTCTCTGCAATGCATACCAAAGATCAGAGGTAGAACGCTGGTTGACTTCTTTTAAGTGTGTACTAGTGCCTAAGGATCAGTTCTAGAATTCACCTCATTGTGGCTCCATCAAGAAAACAGTGAGTACTCTAAGTATTTCAAGTGGAAGGGATTTAATACAGGCATTGGTTTCACAAATGGTGAGCTTTTTCACATAGGAGATGCTTTTGTTGCCCCGAATATACAAACCTTCACCAGGTTTAAGCATCCATCACCCAACCGTGGCAGGTGTCAGCTGCCAAAACCTCAACCTGCCATCTTCCCCAGAGATTCCTGCTTTGGTCAATAGGAATCAACTCCATTGAGAGGTCTGGCATGCTATGCCCTCCCCTCCGGCGGGGGGCAACCAATAGCCAATGGTTGATTCAGACGTGCTGTCAAAGAGCTTCGCTTTCTGCCGCATACAATAAGCTCTATTATTTGATTCATTCTCCAGGGTCCACAGCGGCAACAACTGAAGCTAGATGTTTTCTGAAACCACATCTTTGCCTACCCTCTCCCCCCTCCCCCCCCCGACTCCCTCGCTAGATTCTTCTGGGAGCACGCTTCAATAAATCAGTGTCACAAGAATTCCCATGTCACTCTCGGAATCTAGGGAATCCAAAGTACTATGTCTTATGTATTTTAAACTATGTCTTATATGTTTGCTTTTCTCTGCCATGATATCTAACTGTTGGGCATTTAAACAAATGTTGTCTGGTTGGCCAGTGAGAATGGCTACAATCCAAATACCTACAAGAGTAAAGACAAGTAATTTCAACCGTACAGATGTAGATACCAAGAACATAGCTGCAAAATACAGAAAACCGGGCCATGGAAAAAAAAAATATGTTCACCTGTCTTAACAGCCGATGTAAATCACAGTTCATCGGGAGCGGTGACTGGTATGTGAGTACTGCCAAGATGATAGGATCAAGTGTGTCATTTGGAAGCGGCATACACACCCGGAGAGAATGAGAAGCGTGTTGCCACTGAACACTGTCATATGCTTTGTGGGTGGATCATGTCATCCTCGTGACAGCACATCCTGCAGAAAGGGTCTCTGAGGAAGTCAGAGGACAGCTCTTTATCTGCTCCGTCCCCCTGAGACTGCAGGAGCAGGTTTCAATTAAGGACAAGGAAAGAATGAGAGCCTCTCACAGCACTAGTAACGCGGAGTTTCTACCCTATTCCACATTACTATGCTCCGCATCATCCTAAAAGGAAAATGAAGTATTTTTCAAAGACACTGAAAGCATCACAGGAGACCCAGCCTGCCCCTCCTCCCACAGCCTCCTCGTTACCATCATGAGAAGCAGAACAGTACGCAGCATGGTCTATCATCATGGTGGTGCTAAATGACGGTTGTTAATAATGTCCATGAAACGTACCTTCCCCACTCGGACACGCGCTAGTTGTTTCAGTAGATGAGTCGGGATCCGTTGAGAGGCCAGTAGCAGAATCCCAACATAGATCAGCCTGGCACTGCATCACTTGGGAGGGGGATCCCCAACACCTTCTAGAGAAATCCACCTGTCAAAGATACCGCAGCAGAACCCTGGGGAAGGACGCCATTCGAGGTGCCGGGACTTCAGAACTAAGGAGGCAGTGTTATCCAAAGAGTTCTTTGAAAGGACATGAAATTCTAAAACTATGGCTTTCAAACTTCAGCATGAATCACCATCCCTGGGGCAACTCGAAGAACACAAGTTTCTGAGCCCCCGCCCAATGCTTCTGTTTAGAAGCTCTAAGGTAGAACCCAAGCATCGACACTTTTAACGAGTGCCAGGTGATGTTGATGCTGCCGGACCGGCACCTCCCATGGGAACCATGCTTCTCGGAAGGGTTAAGGAAAACAGGTGCGTGTGATTGACGCCAATGAAGGCCAAGCGTGAAAGCCAGAGGCCCTTCTGTGATCTCCCACCAGGAGACTCCACTTCCTGCCACAGAGGAGAGGAAAACTGGGCCCTACTCTCGCTTGACGGAGCAGCCAAAGTCCTGCACGGGGAAGCTCCCCGACCAAGGCAGGCAGCGAGACAGAGATCAGGACCTGAGGTCCAGTGGGACTTTCCACTGGAGAGGGGACAACATAGAAGAGAACCCAGCAAGATTTGAACCTCAGAGGGTCTGCAAGTGTGAGGTCTGCAGAAGGGCCTCTGCCTCCCAAAGAGGAGCCAGAATCCTTTGCTTTATTAAAGGCAAATAGAGGCCCCTTGCCACGAGATGGCTGTGCCGCCAGCACTGTGGGGTCCATGTCCATCAGTCCCTGGACCCCACTAGGCCAGACCCCAGGCCAGCACCTGTTTTGAGAACTCGGCCCACGGCCGCCAACCTGCACCTGGTGATGCTGACCACCATTGGAAGAAGAGGACTCTTCTTTCCATCCCTGTCCTCCTCACCTGTGAACCCGGTTCTGCTTCAGCCATAATGCCCTCCCTCGACCTTGTGTGTGCACCGAGCAATGTGAATCCCAGGTCCACACCATAGCCACTCTGTGCCCAAGAGCCTCCGTGCTATCTTCTCTGATTCAGTTTTGGGGAAAAAAAATCTAGAAAAAGACCCTTAGTGGTCTGGTTTGAGTTACACGTTCATAAGTTGGACTAAAATCTGTGCCCAGAGCCATAAAACACATGATAAGAACATCCTGAGCCACGTCCCCACTGGTGGCCAGAGTCAGGGACTGTTGAAAGGACAGGATCCCAGTGAGCAGTTTCGAAGACGCCTGATACTGATCCATTCCAGCCTTCCATGTGTCCTCAATTAAGAGAACAGCTTAACCAGGAGAGGAGAGGAAACGGGAGGGGGCGGGCAGGGAATGGCCACCACTTTACCACGGATTTCCATCTCCAACAGGGTGGACCCCCAAATCAGGGGTTAATATGGAAATAAAGCTCAGGGGTTAATCTTTGTCCTAAGCATGAAACTAGCTTCAGCAGAGGCTGAACTTCCTGGAAGACTCGGGGAACCGCAGGAAGCCGGTGGCTCAGCTGGCCACAGACTCCAAGGGCACCCGGCCCGTGGCTGGTCACCCATTGTGTTGCATCCTGCCTCTGTATGTGGCAGGGGGACAAAAGAACGTGAAGCCACCTGCTTCCTGTTTCCTCACCTCGTCACAAGTGAGGAAGTGCCCTTTTTCTTTCCTTTCTACACTTTGAACAATTATAGGAAAAATTTTGATGGCCCAGTTGGGTCACATGCCTGAGTCCAGGACCAATCCTAGGAGACCAGGGGAGCTGCCTTGGAGAGTCTTGGTTTCATACTCGCTATGAGAAGGGAGATGGATGATCTAAGGACACGGAAGAACCCTGTGGCTCCTGAGCCAGAAAGAGTGTCTTCCAGAAGAGGGGATTGCCTTTCCTAGTCAGCCAGAGTATTAGGGAAAACACAGACTCGGTTCAGAGGACATGATGACAGGGCGCGCTTTCCTCCAGAAATAGAGGAAGCCACATGCACAAGCCTGGCACCGTTTAGAATATGAAAAAGCAATTAGAGTGGAGGAAGAAAGTAAGACAGAAAGGTCTAAATCCTCCTCCCTCTCTTCCTTCTTTGTCAAGATGCAGGAAGGAAAAATAACCAGCGGTAGGTGGGATACAGTGCCTATAAGACCTTCCCTAAGCCACCAAAGCTGATGTCATGGTTATTTAGATGAGGCAGCTGATGCCTACAGAAATGTGGCTCATTCAAACCCACTACTTGGTGGTAGGGACTGTGACTCCCAGCCCAGGGCTCTCCACGGTGGGCCTCAGAGCTCAGTCTAAACCTCACTGATTTGAGCTCCAACGTTCTAGACCATGATTGTCCATATTCCCCGATTATCAGGGATGCTACGGTTTGGAATTCTTTCCTGAGCTCACACAAGTTTTTCCATGAGAAGCCAAAAAATAAATAAATAAATAAGGTTTAAAATACCACTGGAGTGTAGAGACCAACGTGAAGTTTCAAAATTAATATTCCGGAGCCCAAGTTTTAAACCCCATAGGTTCTACCCCGGCACAAGTATTTAAAAAGGAATTTAATCACTTACATTATAATTGCCTCAGAACCATGAGTTCTTAGAAATTTAAATTCTTTGCAGTTTGCCAGAGCCGTGAGGCAAGCTCAGCAACAAGAAGAAGAGTAAGGCTGACGTCTGTGCTCAGAGAACTGAGAAGGCATCTAGCCTGTCCCATAGCACCAGGAAAAGGTGACCGGATGCTCGACTCTGAAGGAAAAAGTGAAGCGGATTACTTAAGTTGGGTCTGAATGCTTTGGGAACTGTGAGGATAATGGGGTTCTGCCCATCACTCAGGGTATTCAATCGCCTTAAAACATGAAAAGAATTATTAGAATATTTTCCGGTCTCACTTTAAAGCTTATATAGCAAAGGTTGTCGCCTTGCTTCTCGAACGACAGAGGAAAAGTAACAAAAAAGTCCAGGGGTGATCAGGGCCCTTTACAATGATAGTTTTCCGATACTGTGGGTCTGCCCTGGAATTTGGTCATGGCGTCTGGGTGGTGACGTATTTGGAAGTGGTCACTGTGCAGGTCTTGTTTAAAGCCATGGGGTGAAAAGAACGGCCCCGGGAGTCAGGGCAGATGCAGTCATGGAACTGGAGCTCTGGGTCATGCCAACGTGGCACCCTTACCCTGAGTAAGGGTGAGGGAAACTGAGACGGAAAGACAGCGATACAGGAGGAACGGGAGTCTAGGTGGCCCCGGTGAAGACGGTGCGTGAAGTGGTCCAGGGCGTCAAGTGACAGAGTAAGTTGAAAGTAGAGAAAAGTGTTTGGACTTGGCAGCCTGGAGGGTGGAGGAGAGTGGACAAGGGACCCAGCATAATCAACTGGACAAGTGAGGGAGGAGACGGAAGGGAGGGCCTGGGGCCACCCGTCATGTGACTGGTGTCAGGAGGGCAGAGAAAGGGGTGACGCAGAGATACGTGTGCTCACACGAGCTGTTCCTGAGACCCGAGCACCGTGCTACGCTGATGGGGTGACCGGGAGGATGGGGGAATGTGAATGCAGGGGAAGGAGATGACGGAAGGACTGAGAAGGCCCAGGAAGCGGGATCCAGCCCACAGATGGTGGACAGCATGCTCCTTAGAAGCAAAGTCTGAGGAGGAAATGGGGAAGAGGGTTCTGGGAAACTGAGGCCGCAGTAGAAGGTCTGAAATGTTCCTCCAAGGCAGCACTAAACAAAGGAATCTGGGGAGAACATACCAGAACAATTAGACAATAGTCAGGATCCTCCCTCGGGCTTCAAGCTTGCCTCCTGCTCTCTCCACCTGCCTGTTCACAGATGTGAGTGTGTCTCAAGAAATCTAGGTTGAACATTGGCTGGAGTTTCGCCAAGAAGAGAGGGAAGGCAGAGTCTCTGCGGTCACGTTCACAGAAGCGGTGATCAGGACAAACCAGGCAATCTGCCCTGAGTCAGGAGAGACGGTGGGGTGGGTGTATCAGGGAACGGCAAGAGCTAGGGGTTTGCAGGATTGTTGGAATTGGATGCAGCAAAGCGAGTGAGGAACCAGGGAATGCATTTGAACAGTAGAGTGCTTAATACTGAGTTCCCCCGAAGGGCACAGTCCTTGACTGTTAGGGTCTATCAACAAGTCAAGATGGCGCCTGGCATTTTGCCAGGGGGAGTGGTTTGTGAAGTAACGCCAGCGAGCCATTAAGTGTGAAGATTCCTTATTGGTTGACTGCTGTATCTAGTTTATGCTAATTAAGATAAGCTGTGTGGAATGTATATATACCCCTCCTGTCCTACAATAAATGGCTCCCACTCCTGCTGTATGTACACAAGTTGCTCGTCACCCCCCCACCCTGGTTATTTTGCTGCAGCCAGACTGCGGCACTTGACAGCAACCAACGTGCAACGAGAGGAATGGACAGGGGGGTAGAAGGATAGGAAGATCACCAGAGGAGAAGAGGTCAAGGAACAGAGGGCACCTGGTGTTGGAAGGACCAGCTGCCCAGGTCCACTAATTAGGAGACTAGTTAGAGTGCAGCGAGGACCTCAGGGTTTCCATGGTAACCGACAAGCCCTGGCATTCCCAGTGCATGCCTGGCTGTAGCTCACCGACCTCACCATACCATGACAAGAAGTCCGTAAGGGGTCTCCGATCTCAACAGGTAGCATTCACAGTCACTGTCAAGAGGGAAGCAAGAGAAGGGAGATGGCGCATGCTCTTAAATGCTCAGCTCGGCAGCCGGATCGAGGAATCCCATCACCAAAGCGTCACCTGCAGTCGCTCAGCACCCACAGGCACCTGGTCACACCCGCAATGGTTGGTGAGCACTCCAACCTGCCACTATGGTGACAGTCCCCTCTTAAGAATCGTCAAGGAGGTGAGATTTGGGGGAGAGATGGTGGACAAGGTGAAAATTCCTCAAAGAATGAAGGGAATTCGCCCGGAAGGCTGTAGGGACGGGGTTCCAGCAGAACAGTGGCCTGAGCGGCCAGGGCACAGAGGGCTCATCTGCTGGAGAGTCCCCTCCTGCTCCTGTAAACTCTTCTGAGACCACGTGCTGACCTCCAGTCTCTGGGCATGGGATGAAATATTCCATCACTTAGGTTTTTCCTCGGGCAGTAAATTCTGAGCTCCTCAGGATGGGCTGCCAGGGGTCTGCTGAACACCGGCTCAACGTCTTCCCTACGTGGGACACTGGGTTTCAAAGAAGGAAAATGTGGGAACAATAAAATTCTACTGAACATAATTTATTCTTTCCTTGATGATTTAGAAGGCACCTTTAGCTCCTCTGGTGACTTGGGGACAGGCCTGTGAGCATCAATTATAATTGAACTGCGGATGTGCATGGCAATAACTCACCTGGGTTCCTGGCACACTCGGGCAGGGCAGCAGGAAGAGTAACTGCAGGAGGGGACGGAAGGGCCTAGAGGTGGGGGACTGACCAGGTGGCAGCCTGGCCCAGGGGTAAAACAGCAGTTGAAGTGATAAAGTTCGACACCCAGAGAGGCCTTGAGTTTCATTCGGGCGGACACTCGTAGCCAGGAGGCAGCGTCCCAATGCTGGGGACCCAGGACCAGAAACCGTTGTGTTTACATTGAGGGCAGATCCTGTCGCCAGTGCAGCAGGTGATGGGTTAGAAGCAGACGCACATGTTCGATTACTGGAATTTCTTTATTTTTTTGTATGTCGCAGTTGATTAGCCTAAAGCTGGAACTTCCAAAGAACCAAACGAGCTGCTGATCCTTGTGAGGTTCAGGACGGGGGTCTGGTCCACAGGAACCTGAAAGGCCAAGAGGAAACCAGAGGGTGAAGCCCGGGCCGGGAGGGAACAAAGGGTCCCAGTTCAACAGGAGCCCAGGCGCCAGGCTGAAGTGAGCAGGCTGACCCCAGAGCCAGGCACCTGCCATCAGATGGGGCTCCCACCAGGGGTAAGAGGGGCGGGGAGGAGGCGGAAGGGATGAGACGGCCCACTGACCATCATCTCGGGACACCTCAGAGGACGCAGGGACTGACTCCAAGAAGGAGAAGGTGAAGAAAACTCAGATTACTTCGCCGGGCCGCCAGGAGGGCTCTGCCTACCTCTGCTCTACCGCCTGCCCCTGGCCCGCCACCCTGGGAACCTCCCCCAGGCCTGGGCTTAGCGCCCTGACTCGGAAGCAGGACAATGATACTAAGTGGGAGAATGGAGGAGAGGTCTTAGCAGTGAAACGGGATGCGCAGAGCAGAGCCCAAGGACACTGTTGGCTCAGGGAGGGGTTTGCTTAAGATCTTCCTGTCTCAGACACTTCACTCTCCCTATCCATAGTCTTTACCCCCCCCCCCACGAACCCGACCCCGCTCCCTCCACAGTGGAAAAGCAGGTGGAAGTTAACCTGGATCCAAGTTCTGAGGATGAAGAAACCTGGGTGCCCTGGGTAAGATAAAAGGGTGCTCCCAGATGTGCACCGAGGCCCGCGATGGCATGGCAGTGCAGAGAAAAGGAGACGCAACCAAGACCCTGGTCAGATGGGGCCATTGGTCCCCAGTGGATGGAGCTGACTTCTACCCAAGGCCCTCTTTTGCCTAAAAGAACGACGGTTACTTGCACTTTAAGTTTATTTTTGTTTATTGAAGTTTTAAAAAGATACGTAATTTGCCTTGAATCATTAAGTTCAATTTGTAAATCTTCTTGCCTACTTATAAATCTAGTAGATGTTATGTATACAGTAAAGCAGTTTTACAGGGAACTTGGATTGGTGTTTGATCAACTCAAGTAACACAAAGTACATTTCCCTTAAAACAACCAGTCTCATTAAAAACTTAGTGAATTAAGTCCCTTTAAAATTTAAAACTGCATTTATAAACTGAAGTTCCCTACTGCATATGCCTGATTGACTAAATTTATGTTCTTAACAAGCAAAATCTTTCCAAGTGGTGAACAAATCTTTAAAGTTTAAATAAATTAAACTTATAAATGTAGCAGATTAAAAATTCTCCTAAGCATTTCAATACTGATTACAAATTTATTGGTATGCGTTTCAATAAGAACAAAAATTACATGAATTGATTGCATATTTAAAATCGCAACTAAAAACCTGATTTCTCAAATTCAGTTTAGTGCTTTCCCATTCAAAGTGGAGTCAGAGGAATGGGCAACCCCTGGAGCTTATTAGAAATGCAGAATCACAGACCCCACCGGGAACCACAGATTCGGAAGCTAAAGCCCTCGTCCAAGACAGGGAGATTTTTTTTGGTGTCTGAGCTGCAGTAGGTGGCAAGGTCCTGTGGTCCATCCATTCATTAATTCTTGACTCCTTCCCTTGCTAGTAGCCTACAGCCGTCCAGAAAGCCAATTATTTCACCAGTCTCATAATGAAGTTTTCCAACCAGAGGGAGCAGAAATATTCTATTTTAAAAGAACAGAAGGGTGCTGGTGAAATAAAGTCTGATCAATTCTAAGGACCATACTAGGCACAGAAAGAAAAGAAGTGTAAGGAGATTGCCCTCACTGGATGGAGTTTACTGCCTGAATCAGCAGCAGTAGAATAGAAATCCCCGTGGGAATCTCACTGAGAGACAGATACCAAATTCTTCTAGAAAGCGGGGTGGGCAGTGTTGCAGTTGGTATAGCCACGTATCTTCATTTTCAAATGAAGAACATTGGTTAGGATGCAAAGTATAAAAAGACACATCGCCAGGCAGGCTGTGGATGTGACAAGAACATCCTGGTGAAAGGGACACTCACATGTTGCTAGTGAGACTGCAAGTTGGTGCAACCACTGTGGGAAACCAGTATGGAGTTTCCTCAGAAAATTTGGAATAGAACCACCATTTGACCCAGCTATCCCACTCCTCCATCTATACCCAAAGGACTTAAAATTAGAATATTACAGTGAGGCAGTTTATAGCAGCTCATTTCACAATAGCTAATTGTGAAATGAGGAACCAACCTAGGTGTCCTTCAACAGATGAATGGATAAAGAAACTGTGGTACATATACAAAATGGAATATTACTCAGCCATAAAGAAGAACAACATTATGGTGTATGGATTTGCCATAATTCCATTGTTCTTTATGGAAGAATGAATGGAAATGCTAAGTAAAATAAGAATTAAAAATAAGCCGGAGCAGGTGGGACTTTACCAGACTGCACAGGGAAGAGTAGGGGGATGCGAGGGAGGATGGGAATTAAAAATGAATCAATTGGACATAACTTTCCTATGTTCATATGTGAATACACGACCAGAGTAACTCCACATCATGGACAATTACAAAAATGGGAAGTTATGCTCCATATATGCATGATATGTCAAAATACGCTCTACTGTCCAGCACACCTGAAAAAAACATGAAAATTTTTAAAATGTTTGGGAGAAAAAAAAAGAAGGTACCTGTCAATAATGACAAGGGCCTCCTCTCCCCAGGGTAGGGCTCAGCAACTGGGGCCCACATGCAAAGAGGAACAAGATCAGGTGGGTGCAAAACACGGGTGTGGGGGCTCGGAGCTGGTGAGCTGATAGAAAGTGATACTGAAAGCAAAGCCCCGACACTGCCTCCATCAATAATAGAATCGTGGAAACCCGTTCCACGTTAAATGTGGGAAGAGCTTCAAGCAAACGTATCGGTTGACGCACACTTCAGTTTGGTCATTATGGATGTGAAATATTCCTCGAGTGCCCAAGGAGGCCAGCACTGGCTAATGGGGTGAGCTCCAGTCATTTGTACAGTTGGATCGACCTTGATGGGTGTTGCCATTGACAGGGTCATTGTGTTTCCTCATGAGGGTCAATGAGTGGCAACAATCAGAGCTTAAGGTTGGGGAAAGGAAGGAAGGAAGCAGGTGAAAGAGAGAACAGTCCTTTCTGGAGCTGGAACAGTTGCGGGCGACGTCATTGAAATGCAATTACTTTGTCCTCAGAACTATATACTACAGGGGACTGCTGAGACCAGAGGTGACACGTGTTCTGAGTCCCACTCCCCAGGTGTTGAAGATGGAACACCCGAGGACCGCCTGGGCAAGGGTAAAAAGGTCATTTACAGGATACAACAGAGAGAGAGAGAGAGACTCTCTGCCGGGGAAGGGGGTCCAAGTTGGTGGCCGAGGGAGTGGGCTACCCTGTCCCTTTTATCCTTTCTTCCTGTGCCCTCTGCTCCCCTGATCTTGCCTATGTGGCTAAAGGTGGGACAGGGGCCATCCAGGGGTACAGGCAGGAAGGGAGTCACCCAGGGGCTGTTCACCAACACCTCCTGGCTGGGAGGAAGGGCTCCTGGAGGGAGGAGAACTTGGCCACGGGTGGAGGAGGGAGAAGTACTGTGGAGACATGAGTGTTTTATTTCCTTTGAATCAGCCCCCATCTTCCTGACCCAACCGTTCAGTACCTACACTGACCCCTGCCCCCTGCCTCACAGTGACTTATATAATGGATTCTTGTTACTCTGTCTCTTTCACCAACCAAGATGGCGGACTTCTCAATCCACTAGTGGGCTGCACCACTGGACTGCTGGCTTACACAGTTGCTCTGCCCGGAGGAGAGTTACTGCTTCCTGGTGGTTTGTAGTTTAGAGATGGTTGCGTCTAGTGGGTCTGCTAATTCACTTTGGGGCGGACCCCATTAAAGTGGATGAAAATTGCCAAGACCCACTAACCCGACGCTCATCCAGATTTCACTGGAAACAGACCTCGTCCTGATAATTGGAGTTGTTAGAACCCACTTTGATTTTATTAGTGATAATCCACATTTCTGTAGTCCTTCAGTTTACAAGGCACTTTCTGATTACCCACATTTGATACCATCACAATAATCTAATCAAAGGATGTATCCATTTCCTAATGCCGTAACAACAAATTCCAACAATCTTAGTAGCTAAAAACACAGATTTATGTTATTGCATTTCCAGAAAATGGTTCCTCCTGGGGAGCATCCAAGTTCCGGCCTGGTCCAGTGCCAAGAGTGCCTGAGGTCCGTGGCTTCTGGCCCCTTCCATGGAACCATTCATATAAAAAAATGGACAGCTCAAAGAAAGTTCTGAGCTACAACATAGACCTGAAGTTTACATTCAAGTCTAACCCCTTAACCTCCTTGCCTGAGACTCTTGTTTGATCTCTGTATTACTTTAGCGCTGCTCATGTGAGAAGCAATCTTTTTCTGGGGTGATGGCTGAAGCTTTCATCAAGTTCTCAAAAAAAGTCTGTGACCCCCAAAAGGTTAAAAAACACTGGTCTCAGCAATGTCAGTGAAATGAAAGAAATCAGGTTTGTTTAACCTTTTCATTCTTGCATCCAAACATCTGGCTTAAAAAAATTCTTAGAAAAACTGTTTGGTCCCATTGCTGGCATTTGATATCATATTCCAACTCTATTTTTTACATTTCAGCTTCAGTCTTATGCTTTAGGTTCCAGATAATTTGGGCCATGGCTATTATGGTTTCTATCCAGAGATAAACATATTTTAAAATGCTCTACTGGTTTATGTTTAATTATGAAGAATTATACTCAAAAGCATTTCTAATCTGGAACATTTATGTTCATTGCATGGACACAGCTAAGACCAGTTTTTCGGGTGGCAAAATATTCTTTAATACCCAGAATGTCATATGAAGTGAATAGATTGAAAGGTTTTTTTTAAAAAGATTGTATCCAGGCAATTATTGGTCTATGTTACGAGCATAGATATATAATGCAAATTAGCTAAGAAAACTTTAAAATATTTTGTTTTGCCAAGAAAGGAATCCAAATATATAAAACAGCTCACATGCTTTCTTTGACATGGCTCATTTTTCTTTATTTCTCAGTCTTGCTTTCTTCTTGAAATGATATAAAAACCTAAAAAAAAGTTATGTGTAAAAGTATTTTAATTAGGTTTATTGGTACAAAGCATGGACTCGTGAGAGAAACACAGATGTTGGGGCAGAGAAATATACCCAGTTTTATTGCTTTGTTAGCAACTAATTCATTCTGTACTTGGAAACTCTAGAATTAGGGCCAACTGGAAGAACTCAGCCTCAAATAATTATTTAAACTGTAGGTGTCACATAATTGAGAAAGGCAACTAACCAATTAATTCAGTCATTTCACTGCTTTTACAGACTCACCTGATAATGGTATTTATCCTAAAACAGCTTCTCCAGGATTGTCAGCTTTTCATGACACAATTTTTTTCCTTCAAGAGTCAGAGAGTAAGAGCTTCATAACCCAAATAGTTCACAACATGGAATTTGTCTCTATTTAAAATCATTTCTCATGGGGTTCAATTAACAATGTACATGTCAAATTATGTCACACTCACTCTAATTTGGCCATGCTGGGTCAGGTAGTCCCTGAACTCACAGAGCAGTGAACCTCCCAGCAGGCAGGTCACATTGTCACACCCATGCTGCCCTTGAGCTGGGCACTGGGATGTACGGAAGTGCTACATGAAAGGTCAAACTCGTTACCACAGAGAGCTGTCATCACCCCTTCATCACAGCGTTGTCCCTGGAGGCTCCCCAGGTGCAGTTTGAATCTTGGCTCTGTTATTTAGCAGCTGAGTGATCTTGGGCAAATGCTTCAACTTTTCTGAGCCTCCTTTTCCCCATCTGTGAAGCATACAATGTTTCATTTATATTTGTTCATTTAACATTTTTAATCTTATTCAGTCCTGCAAAATTGGAATTCCTCTTGATATTACTCTAGGGCAATATTTTACCAAACCTCTGGAAACCAGAAGACAGGCAGCCCATCCTGGATGACTTAGCATGTAACCTGAAGATATACAGTGATATTTTGGCATCAGGATTATTAATGTGTGGCAAGAACAGCCCTGACTTTAAGTGTACCTTAACATCAGGGCTCTGTGTACCTCTGTGTGAGTACAAAAGTTGCCTCTCCCTGCCATAGTGGATCATAGGATTTCTTTATGTGGTCATTCGATTGATATGCAGAACCCCAAGAAGACATGAATGCCACTTCAAAAAGAGGTTAACCGAGGCACCAAGAAGTGTCCACACACATACTCTCCCTCACCTCCCAAGTGGGAGCTACAGTCATTATAGGACTAGAGGCAGAATCACTTGCCCAGAGAGACTGAAGACTTGAGGCATCTCAATCACAAACCTCAAGAGAAGCCAATATGGAGACCATTATCTGGGGTCACTTGATATACATAATGACTGTGTTTCTTATGCTCCTCCATGCCCCAAAATCTCTGAGACAATTCAATAGCCCCCTTAATGAACCCAGCCAGGAGGTTGTGTGTTGTAGAAAAAGCCCTGGATTATAGTCAGGAGACCTACGCTGTAATCCCAGTCCTGCCAAACCTGCTTTGTGGCCTTGGAAAAATCATTTAACCTAATACTGCTCTTGAGAAACTCAAGAGTTTGGCAATGTCAGGCATTCCCACTCTTGACTGCTCTTGAGAATGCTGTGTGCTGAGGGGGTTCTCTGGAGCTTGGGAATCTGTATTTTGAAGTGTTATACATGATTCTGAAGAGCAAATGCCATTGGGAGCTCTGGAGCAAATGCTATTTAAGGGTGCCTAGTGGGGCTCTCATGTATTCTGACTCCAAAACCCCTTTAAGCTCATTCCACACAACTCAGTCCTCAGGAGATGGCAGCCCTCATAGTCAAGCACTATGAGAGAAACATGCATCCACCTAGTTTGGGGTGAGAGGCTGCCTGTGTGTGCCCCATTCAGTTTTGGGGTCAATTTATCTTTAGAGCCTGTGTCTTAAACTTGCATGGAAACCAAGAATGATTTGGCTGGACCATGTCTATCCCCTGACTTGTCTTGAGGGTCTGGAATCTTCTGGCCGTGGTGCTGTGGTCTGGAACAACAGATCCACTTATCCTAAATTCAAAGAGCAGATTACACAAATCCTGACCAGTTTCCCTCACATCCTGGGGGACAGCATCCTTTACGTGGGCTCTTGAGTTCACGGTCACATGTTTCCAGCTGCTCCAGAGTTACAAAAAGTTCCTATGGTAATGAGAAGCTGTGGAATGCTGAGGTGAAAGCTGCCTTTCACTCGTCTTTCAAAAGTCTCAATTAGGGGTTATTCACGATATTTCTTTGCCTTAGTAAGTGGAGAAGAGGGGACAGAGGCAGGAATAAACTCAGGCCCTCTGGGCTGACTTTGATCCAGGAAATGTATGTTTAGACTCCCTGTGAGAAGCAGAGAAAACAGGGGAGCTGTGCTCATGGTGGAACCATGCAGTGGCCCCTCAAGGCCTGCAGAACACTCTGAGCAGGAAGTAGGGCAAGGGCTGCGTGCTGTGCGTCTTGGGTCGGGCAACAAGCAGAAGCGCATGTGCTCTGGTAAGTGGGGGTGAGGTGCCGCACAGCCCATCAAAGGCCTGGATAGTACAAGGCAAAAGAGAGAAAGAAGGAATTTGTCCTCTTTTTCCTTTTCACAGCTGGAGCTTGGACATCTCTCATCTCTTGCCCTTGACTGAGATCTGCATCATCGGCTCCCCTGGTTCTCAATTGCACGAAATACCACCAGCTTTGCTGGGTCTTCAGCTTGCAGATAGTAGACTGGGGGACTTCTTCCTTTATTGCTGCCTGAGCATTTTCCTCAGAATGTATCTCCATTTGTCTGTTTGTGTGTCCATCTATCAATCGATTTTATCTATATACCTATCTATCTATCTATCATCTATCCATCTATCTCTCCTGCTGATTCTGTTTCTTTGGAGAGCCATAGACACACAAAAAAACCCTCCAGGAGCCAAGCCTTGGTTTTACCATTGTGATTGGTCAAGACACATGAAAGAACAGTAAGATCTACTGAGACCTCTTTGTTTTAGATGAGAAGGGAAATAGGCAGAAGGCAGTCTCAGAATAACCCAGGGGCAAAGTAGGCCCCTCTGCTCCAAGAAAATATTTAATTATTATTATTATGTTTTGGTACTGAGGATGGAACGCAGAGGGGCTTAATCACTGAGCTATATCCCCAGCACTTTTTATATTTTATTTTGTGGAGGGCCTCCCTAAGTTGCTGAGGCTGGCTTTGAACTTGTGGTCCTCCTGCCACAGCCTCCCAAATTGCTGGGATTACAGGCATGCCCCATGGTGCTCCATGAAAAAAAAATTCAATTTTCAGGTTGAGAATTGTGAATCTAGTTTTTGAAAGTGTCCTTGGCCCAGAGGTCCATTCTCACCACCCGAGTAGGCTATTTCAAAGCTGCTTCTTGGCAAAGGTCAGTGGAAATGTCAGAACATCCCAGATTCCTGCCCTCATGGGCTCCTTCATTGGTCCAATGGCTCATTATGACATCTGGTTCTGGTGGCAGTAGGTGACTTGGTCACAGTGGCTTAGCCTCATTGCTCAGAATGTATCCTAGAGACATTCTTAGGATTAGCATGCTCAAGGGACATCCTTAGTTCTGGGTAGACCCAACTTACAGATTTATTCTAAGTGATGTCTAAACTCTAGAATAAAGTAAAATAAAATAAAAATGTCAAATGAAATACCCATCACTTGCCAGGAAGTGGCTAAATTCTTTCTGTTACCATAATGCTACTGTTTGGTATTATTTTAAGTACGTGATCAGGGGGGTTTCAATCTTAAAATAAGTAAGCCAACAAACCACTGACCCTTCACTAAATGAATGGTTGTCATCATACTTAATAACTGCCTGGTAGGCACGTCATTTTCTTTAGGAAAACCCGTCATCAACTACTGTCAGGAACTCGTGTTGTTCTCACTTAAATTTATCTGTTAATAGATGGTTTGACTGCAACTTTTTCTCTTTGACTTTTAAGCCATGGCAATTCAACACTGAAAAGGAATGTGATGTTTATAGCTTATCCTTCCCCCCAAGAGCAGAGAATTTTGGCAGGGCACATGCATACAGTATGGGTCTGCCTTCAAAATTATGCATAATGATTCTTTTTTAAAGTAGGCGTGTACATTTGGATGAGAGGAGACAAGAAAACCACTTCTGCAGAGGAGGTGGCCCCCCCTACGGTTTTGTCTTTCCTAGGCCACCTCCCTTCAGTCTCCCCACATGCAGACAGTGCATCCTTTCACCTTTGTCCACCCCTGGGGCCTGGCTGGTCAGAAAGTCACAGCCATGGCAGAGACTCTGCACCAAGCATCTTCAATGGCACTAGACATGGAGACTGACAGTTCAAGCAGGTCTGAGGCTTTTGGCCACATCACAGGACAACCATCTTTAGACTTTTCATTTTGGTTCAGAACTCTGCAGGACTTCTTTGTCTCAAATGCCTGTATCAGTCTGTATTTTTCCTGAAGGTTCATCTGAGCTCCTATGTCTCTCTGTTCAACATAAATTTTAAGATGATAGATGAGCATGAGATCTGATTAACCTCAGATTCTGGTGACATGAGATGTACACCATCTGTATGCTATTTCTCAACATGCATTTGGCTGAAACTCTTTCACGTACACCATCTTATGCACAGAAAGTGACTTCAATTTTTTTTTTCTTCTAGGGAATGATTATAATTCAATAAATGCCATCTCCTGAGAATACCGACTGTTTTCCAAGCATTGTTGTAAGACAATAAGGTTCAATACCAGAGAACTCCCACACTCCAGAAAGAGGAAAGAGATTTTTATTTGAAGTTAAAATCCAAATCACTCTTGCTTCTCATGTTAGGGAACTTCTATCCAGGAGTAAGCAGCAGCATGTCCAAGGGCACGCTGAACCATTGCCTAAACACAGCTCATAATCTCTTGAAATCCAAGGTCTTCAAAGATTTGGAGGGAACTTTATTGTTTAAAATTAAAATAATCGCAAACATTCTGGAATAGTGTACAAAAATCACATAGCCCACCAGTTTTAGTCCATTTTGTGCTGCTATAACACAATACCACAGACTTGGTAGTTTATGAAGAACAGAGGTTTATTTGGCTCATGATTCTCGAGGCCAGGAAGTCCGAGATCAAAGGGCTGCATCTAGTGAGGGCCTACTTGCTGCATCACTGTATGGGCTGAAAGAATCACCTGGTGAGAGAATACATGTTAGAGGAGGGTAGAGGAGGCAAACCCAATTTATAACAAGTCAACTCACAGGATAACATCATTAATCCATTCATGGAAGCACAGGGTGATTCATTATAGAATCACCTTTTAACGGTCCCATTTTTCAACAGTGTGTGTGGCATTGGGGATTAAGTTTGCAACACATGAATGTTGGGAGACACATTCAAACTATAGCACCATGCCCACCTCAACTGCAGCTTGTCCTCCACCCTCAGTTGGAAAGGAACAAAGGCAGCTGATGAGGAGGGAGGAAGCAGGGGCAGCCAGAGTATTAGGCTGGAGAGACTGGGGAGGCATCTCTGTGATGTATAAACTGCAGAGAGCATCGCCAAGGCCTGTAGGGCCAGGGGCATTCCTGTGGAGGCCCAGAGGCTTTAGATTAAAGGTGGAAACACACAATGCCTTGAGGGCCTTTGTAAACTCAGCAATTGCATATTGTTGTTTCAGAAAGGGGGAAGAAACATTCCCCAGAAGATTCAAGGAGAAGGAGAGACAGTATTTGTAACAACCCAGGGGTTTTTCAGCTGCAGCCTTGTCACTTTGAAGTTCTCAGCTCATTCTCCCAAGGAAATTGGGAGGCTCCAAGTAATTGAAGCAGAGCAATTTCATAGAACAGAAAGAGAGCCGAGGGCCCCACGCTGTGCCCTCCAGGGCTGCCTGGCAGGAAGCTCTGCTGAGTAGCTTTGGTTTTCCTTGGAAACCTTCTGTCCTGTTCCTGTCAGGACAGGCTGGTGAGTGTGAGCTGTGCTGTGGCCAGTGGTTAGATTTCCTCCATCCTTGCAGTGGACAGGGATGGTGGGGAGAAGGGATGAAGCCAAGGACGAGTGGAAAACAGACCTTGAGGGGAAGTGGAGGTCACCACAGAGGGTTTCAAATTCACAAAGCATTCTTGAGTGGGGACAATGAGGGACATTTGCCTATAGAACAGGCCACTGGAAAGTCCAAAAGAGGAAACTGCCCAGGCCTTCAGAGTTGTGGTTTTAATTATCCTGTTAAGTCACTATTTTACTGTCATCCAAGTTTAATAAGCTTGACTGCGACCTATGAGGAGGAAAAATAGTGTCCAAATTTTTCTGTTTATTGCCTCTCTGGACTGTACAACAGTCTGAGGCAGAATCCCAGAGCCAATTAGCCCTGGAAAATTGGGGATTACCCACTTTTTTTCTTTTCTCTTTCCTTTTTGGAACTGTAATCCTGAAGCTAGAGCCTCAGGCAGTGGCCAGTCAGGTTAAACTGGAAAAATTTAAGCACCAACAGCTTATAAACTGCTCAGAGAGAAGTTTCACTAGTACAGAGTGCCTGTAGGCCAAGTCCAGAGTACAGGCCTGATGCGGTTTGTGTGAGTGCTGGAACATGAAGTTATAAGATTGCTCACCCAGTTTACCTGGGAAGCATCAGAACCCTGTCACCCCTGGACTCTGGACCCTGGACCCTGGGAGAATGGGGGTGCTGAGGTGTTACTACCTGGATGGGAATATGCAGGTTTTTGTACTCCTGACCTTGAAGCAAGGCTGTGTTCAGAGTGCAGAGTTCTGGCTTCCATCTTGAGAAACCTGATCCTTTGACTTGAACACTCTGCTCTTTGTGCTTTGCACAACAGGAAAGTCCTGTTCAGTCACTCAGCTCAGCTCTGTCTCTTGGCTTCAGCTTCCCTCCTGAGCACCTGATGGCTGTTGGTTTATTATGACTCACTGCCATTATATCTGTTTGGACTTATATTTCTAGCATCTCACTGCTGTGACCCATCTCCTAGGCAAGACTTTCCACACGGAGGCTGCCAGGCCAGCAGGAGAGGAAACCTCCAAATCTGTCAACGTTTGAATAATTTCATACACACACATCTCTTCCAACCACCTGCACTATTTTTGTTTCCCAGAACCATGCAAGCCAAAGGCGTCGGCAGGGCTGCTCCCTCTGTGGAGTAGGACCCATTGCGTGGGATTGCCTCCAGCAAGCCAAGAGCCCACCATACTGGTTTCTGTGTGAGGTCATCTTTTCAGAAGTTGCCTGAGCTCTGGCCTCCTTCCTGGTATCTTCACACATTCTGGACGTGTTTCAGTTCAATAAAAAAATGAAAGGGACTTTTGACTGCTCACTTTCACACTTTGCACTGTGGAGAATACTGAAGTCTCTGGGGAGTGCTCCGGAGGCTACAGTGTAATTAAGAGTCATGCAAGGTGGATGTGTTCCATCTAATGGAAGTCCCAAGGGAAAAAAAATATCATAGTCAATTGAATTTTGCATACCTGATTCCCCCTCTTGGTGATTCACATATATATTAAAGGTCTGAGAAGTTCTGTAAGTAAATCTTTTCTCAGCATGATACTGACCATAATTCATGTCTTTTGGAATATACATTAGGAAATGATCTAACATAGTTTCCAATCTAAGGAGGCATCTTACTCTTCAGAGGGTGAATGGACATAGTTGGTGACATTTGTTGTCATAAAGAAGGGAAGGTTGCCATTGGCATTTAATGCATGGGGAATGGAAGATGCTAATAATCTTCTTGTAGTGCAGCCTGGTTCTTAGCCAGGTGCCCATAGCACTTCCTACTGGGTTCCACACCCCGACTGAGAAGCAGTGGTGGGACATGTGCCCAGCACTCACTTCTTACTGTCCTCTGGGTTTTGTGGCTCCTTGTTGCCTCTTGTTAGGTTGTTTGCCTGGACATCCCCTGCTCCCCACCCCCCAACCTCCTTACTTGAGAAAGTTCATTCTTAGGGTTTTGTTTTGTTTTTAGTTTGGGTTTTTTTTTTTTTTTTTTTTTGGTGTGTGTGTGTGTGTATGTGTGTGAGTGTGGTCGCCTTTGGAGTTCACAGAGCAACAAGAGGGCAGAGATTCATGTTTCCATCAATTCTGGAGATGAAGAAAGGGTGCAGTTCAGGTGGTCCCTGGAGGATGAAGAGGAAGTTGACCACCTCTTTCCACGTCTCAGGAGAAAGAGTTCAAACCTAAGAGACAACACCTGGTGCCTAGACAAGGCCCAGTGACTTTGGAAAGAAAAATGAGCATGCAGAGTGAAAGCCTTCCGCCTTCTTGGGAGGGAGGGAGGTAACGCAGCAGCAGAGCCACAAACCACAGTATGCAACTCAAAGTCACTTGTTTCCGTGTGTCCCTGCTTCTCTCAAAACAGAAAACGCCCACGGCAACCGGCGATTATGGCCTGAAGCAGCCGCGTGTGTTTGACAAAACAAGTGGTGGGTGGGTGGCTCCTGGCGGCAGCCACCCCAGGGAGATCCTGGCCCCGCGTCTGGCCCCACGCCTGGCCCGGAGCCCACTGGGCGCGGGTCCTAGGCGGGGCTGGCTCTGCTTCCCGCCCTGCGCACTTTGGTGGGGGACCGCTGCAGGGTGGAGAGGCTCCGCGGGTACCAAGTCGATATGGAGACGCCCATCCGCCCCACATCAGCTCCGCTGCTGCGCCGGCCGAGCCCCGTTTCCTTCCCATGGCTTGGTTTGGTCAAGATGCACAATTGGGTGTTGGTCTGCGGAGCCTAAAAAAAAAAAAAAAAGATCCCCTCCCCCAAAACGTTTGAATATAAATTACTTTGGTGCTAGTTTCCTCCTTCCTCTTTGTGTTTCAGGAATTGTATGGGGAGAAGGAACGCAGGATTTGTTTTTTATTATTATTCTTGAAAATGACCTTTATGGCAAAGTCCTGGCCAAGGTGCTCAATAGCCCGGGTTTTGACTATGGATATCAGTTTTCAGGTCACACTGTAGGTAAGGTGTCAGAACAGGAGTGGTGTCTTCACTCCTTGGGCAGATGCCTCCCACATTGGCCCTTGTTTTCCCTTGTTGCCAGTGGAAGCAAATTTCTGTTGATTTTTCTCTGTTAAGAATTGTAACTGGGGTTGTGGCTCTGCGGTAGCGCACTCACCTAGCACGTAGGAGGCCCTGGGTTTTATCCTCAGCACCACATTAAAAAAATAAAAATAAATAAAGGTATTGTGTTCAACTACAACTAAAAAATAAATATATTTTTTAAAAGAATTATAACAACTAAAGGAAAATGCAAAACTCTTCTAAGATTACTGTCCATAAAGCCCACCTGAGGGTCATCTGGCTTTCTTAGAGAATGGAACTTTGACTTGCTATGTTTTTAGAAATATATTTATTTATTTAATAAACTGAGGATCAAACCCAGTTCCTCACACAAGCTAGGCGATCACTCTACCACAGAGCTACAACCCCAGCTCTTGGCTTGCTATTTATTATTATTATTATCATCATCAGTAGTAGTCATAGTAGTACTGGGGATCGAACCCAGGAATGCTTTACCAAGAAGCTATATCCACAGACCTTTTTATTTTTTGAGAGAGGGTCTCATTAAATTGCCCTGGCAGGCCTTGCACTTTTGATCCTCCCATCTCAGCCTCCCAAGTAGCTAGGATTACAGGCATGCACCACTGATTCTACTATTTATTATTAATTAGAGTCTAGACATTTATAACTCTGTAAAATTAGATTATACTGTGTGGAAACTGTTAAAATGTAAATGGACTTTTCTGTTCAATAGAGATGCAAATTATTTCTATGAACTAGGAAAATAACTCCAAAGGTTTTAGTTTTGTTGCCCTGCAGGACATCAACTGATTTTGTATCTAACTTTGCAATCTTTAGCATTCATTTTTATTCTCTGAATGCACCTTTTTTTCCCCTTCTCTTTGAACCAGGTTTGTCACCCTGCAGATTCCCTCCTTAATGAAAAGTGATTAACACATATTCACCGCTTCTTGTCAAGGCCTCATATACCTCTGCTTCTATAGTCCCCACCAATTTAATATCACCTTGAAATGCACTTAACAACTATCGTTGATTTTCTGACCCAAGTGTTTCTCTGGAGCATTCTCATGACATCAGGAAAATAAACACCACTAGAGATACATATACTCCCCACCTTTGCAAGTAAAATAAATCACCAGAACAATGCTAGAATTGTTGAAATGTACAAACTAGGGCTGGGGTTGTGGCTCAAGCGGTAGCGCGATTGCCTGGCATGCATGTGGCCCGGGTTCAATCCTCAGACAAACAAAGATGTTGTGTCTGTCGAAAACTAAAAAAATAAATAAATAAATTTTCTCTATCTCTCTAAAAAACAAAAAAGGTTTTAAAAAAATGTACAAACTCAACATGTTACTCCAAGTAATCTGCCCTTCTTTGTTCACATTTTGTTCAATCTATATCCATGATCTGGGGCTGGGGCTCTAGTCCTCAGTATACCTGCTATCCTCTCAGTCCTACTAAGAGCCTCTGCCCACACACAGTCATACATGTAACTCCAGGGCCCAGCTAAGTTGAATAAACTGTGGCCACGCACCTGATCCATGTAGCTGCCTACCTACTGGTTGGACAATCAGGGAAGGAAGGCCAGGCCCAATGAGATACCTGACTGGGCAAATTTGACAAGAAAACTTGGAGTTAATATTTGGTAGTGCAAGAGCCAAAATCAAGCAGGTATTTGAAATCACAAATCAACAGGCCAATCATTAGCAGAAAGAGCTTCAGCAGGTGTGGAATGCCCAAGTTGCTCCGGTGGCTGAGCATGGAAACATAGAGGCATGGACTCTACTGCTGAGCTGGCAAGGTCGGTGTTTGCTTTTTAGAGCTGTGTTTGATCTTGAAAGACTCTGGGTTCTCCAGCTATGTCCTTGATTCTGTCAGGCTCTATGACTATTCTGCTGCTCCTATTCCTCCCCAAAGCCAAGTGGTGTGGTGTATCCTGGGTTGCCATCCGACTCATTATTTGGTCTACAGCTCTTACTGTCTTATCCATGTGTGTCCATCAAAGAAACCCCACAATACTCGAGGGAAATTTATAGGTCTCTGCTTCTTTCTCTCAAAAGACCCTGACTTGTTCTCTCACATTTTCTTATAACTCAGTAGGTTAAGTAAAAATCAATGTATTATAAGAATAATAAAATCTAACCAGCATGGAAGTTCTTCAAAAATCTGCAAATAGAATGACCATATGATCCAGCAATCCCATTCCTGGGTATTTATCCAAACAAAATGAAATCAGTATATTGAAGAGACATCTACTCTGTCATGTCCATTGCAGCATTACCACCATACACAAGATATACAATCAACCTGCTCACCATCAATGGATGAATGGATGAGGAAAATACATTATATATGCACAATGGAATATTATTTAGCCATAAAAAGAAGAAAATCCTGACATTTTCCCCAACATGGTTAGAATTGGAGGATATTATAAGTTCAATAAACCAGACCCAGAAAGACAAATATCATATATTCTCACTTATATATGGAAGCTGAAAAAAAAAGCTGATTTCATAGATGTAGAGAATAGAATAGTAGTGACCAGAGGCTAAGAAGGGTGTGGAGGAGAGAAGAAGAGAGGATCTTAATGGATATAGGGGTGCAGTTAGGAGCAAAAACTTCTAATGTGTTCTATATCACACATGGATAATTATGGTTGACAACAATTAAATACTTCAAAATAGTTAGTAGAGGGGATTTTGAGTGCTCCTGGCACAAATAAATGATAAATGTTTGAGGTGACGGATATGTCCATCACTCTGATATAATCATCACGCATTATTTACATATATTGAAATAATCACACCATCGCCCATAATAGTATAATTATTATGTGTCAATGTAAAAAACTTTTAGACATTTAAAAAGTATTATTTCCTTTTGTTCAGTCTACTGTTTCCAGGGTTGTCAAGAATTTTCTAAGGAAAATAAGTTTCCTTGGTTAGACCTGTCTTCCCCCCATCTCTCTCCATTCATTTCTATTGGATCATTTATTCTCCCCAGAAGCACACCACGGATTCTAAATGAGTGTGGCAACATCACACATTGAAGAAGCTCACAATCTTGCCAATGCAGTGTTACAAAAGGGGGCTGGTGCAGGAGGGAAGTAGGAGGGTTGGCCTAGGTGCCTCTGGAGGTGGGGGCGCCAGAACCTGGTGCTCAGGGTGGGATGGGAAGGGCACTCCCTGGCTCCATGGCCTATCTTGGCAGCTTTTCTTCCTAGCTTTCCCATAAACATTGGCTTTCATGCTTCTAGCCTGGAACCACACATAGCCAAAGCCATATGTTCAACTTGGATTAATTAAATAGTGGCCTCAGCAAAATTTATGGTTCTCCTTCTGATGCTTTTGTGTTGCAATGCCTTCAATATTCGTTACTGTGAGATATTTGTTATAGTTAACCTTGTAGCTTGGGTTCTATTGGTCTGTAAAGTCTAAATGTTGAGAGACTTCTGGATTGATTTTTTAAACATAAGGATTGTTTTTGGTTTATTTCATGAGAATGTATCTTCTCTCTTCTAAGTTTGGGCCAATGAGAGTCCAGTCTTGATTTTTCTCAGAGATGACAGTCATCTTAACTGATTTTAGGAAATGGTGTTAAAAAAAAAAAAAAAAAGGATGTGCAATAAAGTCCCAATTTCTAATCCCAAGTGTCCAGGCACGCAGGATGGCAGAAAAAGGGATAGGAATTTGAGGTTTGGCTCAGTTTTTCCTCTTCCCAGGGGCCACATCTAGTGCTGCACTGAGGTATACAGCGTTGGCTGGCAACTGTACTATGCAAGCGAACTGAATTGTGTTCCTTAGGTTGCAGAGCTTTACAGACACCCTGATGCAGCAGCCCGGACCCATTTCCCTTCTCTCAGAAAGATCAGCACCAATGATGGAATGTCATGGCAGGTTAGGGGGAGGGAAGATTATAGTGATGGGGAGTCCCTATGACCTTGGGCAAGTCCCCTGAACTGCAGGTCTGTCTTAGCTCCTTTCTCTGCAGTGTGCACAATGACAGTGCCTGCTTCCTAAGGGATGAGGGATCATTTCCTTTGGGGATGGAGCAGAGACTTACCCTTCTGATCCTCATAAATGTACATTTAGGCTGGGGCCACTTTCAAACACAAAGACTTCCTGGCTGTGTGACCCCAATGTTTTCCTCCAGGCAGGGCATCCAGTCATTTCTCCAAGGCAGGGTTGTGTGGGGTTCATGCTGACTGCTGTGCTACCCACCCTTCTGAGTGCCGGAGAATCCACGGCACCAGATTTGCAGGGATCTAAGCTTCTTAGACTCATCCAGTACAGGACCTTCCTCCCCTGCCTTAACTGCTTTTTTCCCCCTTCCCTGTGGTGGGGATTGAACCCAGGGTCTTGCACATGTTAGGCAAACACTCTACCACTGAGCTATACCCACAGACCTTTTTATTTTATTTTGAGACAGGGTCTTGCTAAATTGCCCAGCCTGACTTTGAACTTGTGATCTTCTTGCCTTAGCCTCCAGAGTCACTGGGATTACAAGTGTGTACCCCTGTGCTTGATCTAATTGCTCTTTACATCTCCCTGTGACCAGGAAGATTCTTCATGATTTCAAATAATGTATTGTGATTCAGAAGACATTCCTCTATAGATTTATAAATCTCATGCCCTCCTCTACTGCCTGACCCAGACCCTTCTAGCACTCAGCTTGGAAACAAATAAATTTCTACCCTAAAGACTCCATCCACACTCCCCCTGGTTGTCTCTTCCATTAGAATTAGTAAACCAGGTTTGCCTCCTGCGCAGCATTTATGAAATCCAGGTGTCCTTGGCTGTATTAGGGGAAAGGCCCTTTGTCTCAGCTGCTCAGCATTGTCCTGTTTTTTCTTGGCATCTTCACCCTTCTTCCCCTACTCACTTTTCCACTGTGTGGTGGTTCTGGTGAGGCTGACACTGGCCCAGCCTAGCCAATCCACAATGTGGTCAAGGCAGGGTACAGATAATAGTCCCCATATTTTTGCTATAATTATTGGAAAAGAGGGTCTAGCTTTCCACAGGGCTTGCTAATCTGGCCGGGTGAACCCTGAGGTTGCTGGAGGCTGTTTGGGGCTGGAGAGGCATATAGTGGAAAACAACTCTGAGAGATTGCCACCTGATGACACTGCTGAAGCTCCTGAAGTCCTGGTTATATGAGCCGACAGATGATCTTTAGGTCCATTTGAATAGGATTTTATATCACTTGTTTTCGAAAGAGAGCTGATCACAGGCTGGCTGAAGTATAAACTCATTTTCAGCAATCAAAAGGAGTGTGTTTTTTTAGGTGAAGAAGAGAAGAAGGGGCACGGGGGGAGAAAGACAGAGAGAATGGGGGAAGGAAAAGTGAGGAGTCAGGGGGCAAGAAGGGCAGAAAAATCCAGAGTCTGCAAAATGCTACCTAAACTTGCTTATTCTTTATTAAAACCATTCTCCTCCCTCCATCCAAACCACATAATCTGTCACCACTGTGCTTTTAGCAACCCTCCCTTGGAAAAGAGACTCCGAGAGACTTGCTTTGGCTAGGCAGAGCTTTCAGTGAGGTTTTCTCCCAAGGATCCCTCCTTGTTTGAAACCTCCCCCAGCCTGGCATGTTCTGGCTCCTCCCCCAAGCCCTGCCTGCTCCTGCAGTGGCTACCGGGATTGACCATCTTGACCTCCAGCCCACAGCTTGGGAAACATCCATGGAGTACATGTTGACTTCCATGGGGCAAGCAACTTCATGCCCTACCCAGGTGCCAGTGAAAATTAGATTAATCTCTTAATCGCCCCATCCTCCACCCCCAAATGGTTTAAACAAGATAGAAATCTACTTTTTCTCAAGTAAATGAGCCTGGTCTTAGGTTTCTTGGCATTATCAAGAACCCAGTGTCTTTCTCACCGTCCTCAGGGGGTGGGGGGATATACATCCCAGCATTCCCTGCCCTAACCCCTCTTCCCACCTCCACACCACTTTCACTGACATCATTGGACACAGCACAGAGACACAATAGCAAGGGAAAGGCAGCTCTTCTGTTTCCAAATAAATGTTGGGGGCCCATTGTTAAGGAAAATAGGTAGGATGGATACTGGGGAACACTAGGAGTCTCTGCCAAAAGAGGTTCCTGAATGCCACAGGAAAATCCTCACACAAATCCAGTGCATGGTAGCCAATGAAGTCCACTGGGGAAAGGGTAGTTATTTGCAGAAACATTAGGAAATATATCCTCATCCTACAAATGCCAAGAGAATGGCTTGAGCCCATCAGGGAAAACCTACTTCATCATCTATCCTGACCATTCAGAGATCAGAACCCTTTGGGGGTAAGGCCTCCAATCCCATTTCGATTCTCTAAGAACAGCTGGACCTACAATAGTATTTGGCCTGAAGAAACCGTGGAGAAAACTTCCAGGGAGCCAGAGGCCAGGCAAAGGAACCTCGTCCCTACTTGACCCTGTCTCAGCTGAGATTAAACAATAGCAGCTTTGTTCAAGAAGAAGTAAAGTGGGAAGTGTTTCTTGATATACTTCACTGAGACCCAGGGTCTGCTTGTGAGGAAGTGAACTGTGGATTTCCAAACAAGACCCTTTAGCTTCTTCTGCAGCTCAGGAGAACTGTAACTGGATTCTCCAAACACCACCGTGGCAGGTCATCAACAACCATGTGACAAACAACTGAGGAAAGAAACCTAACCTCCTGCTTCACTGATCAACACTTGGAAAGTGCTTAAAATGTTGGTCAGCTCAGGATATGGGCCTAAGCATTCTGGATGAGAAAAATCGTTATCACCACCACCACTACCACCACCAACACCACCACCACCACCACCACCAACACCACCACCACCACCACCACCATCATCATTATCAAGTGCTTATTATATTATATATTCACTATGTATCAAGCACTGCTATAAGTACTGTGGAAAGATCACAGAGATGAAAAAGGCACTGTCTCTGCCACAGGGAGTTTATAATCTAACAGAAAAAAAAACGAGTTATTTTGAAAGACCATTTTTTAAATGTCTGTTTCCAAAAACAAAGTAAAATACAAACAAGGGAAGAAGCTGGGTGTCCTGCTTCTTACATTTACAATACTAAGTGTTTTTAAGAGGGTGGTTTCTAAATCCTTGTATCTGTCTCTGGGAAGAGATGGGGAGGATGTGATGTGGCTCACGTGGGCCAAGGCTGAATGGGTCCTCAGAAGCAGCAGCAGAGCCTCCCATTGATTCCTATCACCTCCGGCCTCTGACTGAGCCTGCCTCAGGTTATCTCCTCTCCAAGGTGAGACAACGGATTTCATTTCTTCCTGGCTCCCTCCCTGTCTTGCACTCTGTGCCCATAGAAGTGATAATGTCTGTGAATCACATGGAGCTTTCTGAGAACCAATTTTACATCTTTCTTGGGAATGTGGGAGTGAAACAGCTGGCTTTTCAAAATGGCTATTTTGTTTTGAATTCATCTTCAAATAAACATTTCTCAGGAGAAGTAATAAGTGAGGGTCAGAGAGCAGATAAAATGCCCATGGGAGAGTAAAATAAGATACCAGAATCCCCTGGGAGAAGATTGCTGATTTCCAGAGCCCTGTCTTCTGCCACCAGATGCTAAGGCAGCTCTTTCATCTCTGGGTGTCTTTGTCCTCCAATCAGTGTCTTCAGCAGTCACTGCCCCTGCTCCAGGGTCACAGTCCTCCACACTCCACAGCCACACGGAGCCCTCAAAACCATCCACATTTCATTCACTCATTCATTTACTCATTCTATATTCATTCAATGTTTATAGGCACCGCCTGGAAATCTTATCTCTGTTTGCCGTCAGGAAGGGTTTGTATTTGCATCTCCTTTTCTGTACAATTTGTTTCATTCCCCAAGTGGTTTTGGACTTGAAAGGAGATGTTACTCAGAAGCTTTCCTAAAAGCAGTGTCTCAGTTCCTTAAGGAGACACCTACTTCTCCAAATAAGCCTCCAGCAAGCGTCCTTGGCCCAGGTTAACATCCATCTTCCTGCACATCCTCACGGGGGCATTCCAAAGGACCATAGCAACTTTGTGCAGTCCCCGATTGTCTCCAGGGAAATCAGAGATGCCTGGATATAGCAAACAAAGACTCTTTGTGTTGGTAGGGCTGAGTTACCAACAGGCTTGAAATGTAGTTTCCTCCCCTGGGGCGCAGGAAAAGGAAACTGAAAGGATAGAAGGATGGGTTAAAAACAAAGATAAGATTTAAAAGGAAGAGAAGTAGAATTCTGTGCCTAGTGATTAAATGAGGGAAGAAAACGAGGAAGGCAGAAGGAATCTTATTTGATGGTGGCGTAAGTGAAGCTGTTCAGAGATTTTGGTTGGCTGCAAGCTCAGGGTGCACAAAGGACTGATGTGGCAGATGGAAACCTAGACAACCCTTGACTATGTTGATGGCATCACAGCTGTCTAGGGAGAAGGATGGTCCTTGATTTTGTCACAGACCAAGCCATACCTGAAGTATGTAGTTCCATGTTAAGAGACACTTTAACATAGAGAAGGATCCCCAGGGGAGGGTAGTATAAATGTGGAGACCACACCACATGAGAAACCTTTGATTTCCAGCCTATAAAAATAATTTATAGACATGACAACCTTCTTCAAATTGGTCAGATGGAAAAGGGAGCCTGGAGAATGGTTTCATTGTTCTCAGATTGTGAACTTCCACAACTTCTGGCCTCTTCCCCTCAAAATTTGACCTGTGTCTTCTTTTATCCCTTCATGACTGCCTGACTCAGAGGAAGAATTGTTTCTCCTCCTTCCAGAGGTGAACCTCATCTTCTCCCTTCTGTAGCACATACCAGTGATAATTACCACCTCCTTTAGGATATTTCATTTGTCCTTCCCATAAGCTGCAAATATGAGAGAGATGATAATTTGGACATTTTTTTTCAGAGCAAATATATCTTGTTTGTTTGTTTATTTGTTTATTCTTTTAGTTATACATAGCAGTAGAATCCATTTTGACATAATTAAATTTGGGCACTTTTTATATGCCAGGTGCATAGTGACTAATATGTTTTATCTTGATTAATCCTCACATCAATCCAATAAAGTAGATCATGTCTTCTCCATTCCTAAATGAAGCTCAAAGGAGTTTGATGACATTTCCCAGCCCACACAGCTGCCAGGTGGGAGAACTAGGACTCAATTTCAGGTCCATCTGCCTCTAGAACCCTAGCCTCTCTTCAGTCTGTTAAACACTCCTTTCTAATTAGCAGCCAATGTCTCGGATGGTGACTCCTTGCACAGGTTTACTTCCTCTCACTCATTCATCCAGACAGCTGCAGTCTGCTTTCTGCTGACTCTGCAGAAACAGAGGTTCAATGGGGTCCTAATAGTTAATCCCAATCCCCAAATCCCTTCCTCAGCGCTCACTCCACAGACGCATCTGTGACATTGGCATTGACACCTTCCTGCAACTGGCTGAGCCTGCCAATTTACCTCTCTCCCATCCCAAGTCCCACTTCAAATGTCAGTAGCCATTTAAAAATATCTGAGGACTCAGCTGGAGTTGGAAATCAAGGATACGAGGGGGGGGCTTCCTTGGTGTGTTGTAGGGGTGCAACTGTCTGAATAGATCCCACTCACACTCATATGTTGAAGCTTAACCCCTAATGTAATATATTAATATATCCCCTGCCTTTGGGAGGTGATTTCGGGAAGAGACTTCATAAATGACCTCATGAAACAGGTGTTTAGGGAGCTGTTCCTCCCTTTTGCCCTCTCATCACTTCTGCCAAGTGAGGACAGAGCCTGTGTCTCCCTTTTTCTTCACCTCCCTGTGAAGATGCAAGTCCCCACAGGAGGAACAGGACCTCACCAGATGCCATATCTGCCAGTGCCTTGTTCTAGGACTTCCCAGCTTCCAGAAATGAGAGAAAATAAATTTCTGTTCTTGTTAAATTATGTGGTATTTTGTTATAGCAGCACAGACTAAGATGAGGGTAAGTTTTAGGGTCAGTTCCAATGATCCAACTGTTCTCATACCAGTATTGGTGAAGTTGTATAAAGGGCGCATGAAGCTATAGGGCAAAAATAAAGTGGCTAGGGGTGAGGATGAGGATTGTTTCAAAAATCAGAGGAAGCTAGCAGGTCAGAAGGCAGTGGAGAGTTCCAGATGTAGTCTTAAGCTCTCTATTCTGGGCTCAGCATTTGCAAATCTCCTTTGGAATTCTAGAAACTCTTTAGCTTGATAAATGAGAGTACAACAATTTTGGTGGCCTCTCTAAGGTACTGATTTCACCACCCACATCAAGTTACCAGGTGAGCAAAGTGGAAATGCACAATCCTTAGTAGATAGAGCTGCTTCAGGGTCCTCCAGGGCAGACCTTCTGGTTTTCTCTCCTATTCTCCAGTCGAGGGGGAGCCTCATCTGCTGCTCCTCCCTGCATTCCATCTCCCATTTCATTTTGTTCTGAAGGGAATCTGAGGATCTCTTTTTTCATTTTCACATGGAAACAACTGCTGCCTCCAAAACCTGAGGTATGTTTCTCAGAAAATTATGTCTTGACTCTACATTAAGAAGCGCTAGAGCAGCACAAGTGTTCCTTCTAATTTCCAAAAGAAGAGGCAGGAAAAGAGCCTACAAAGTGAGCCTCACATCCCTCCTTGCTGCTCTCGTATGAAAGTTGATGATCCTCCTTCCTTTGTTCTGTTTCAGGCTGTGATGCTTCAGTAGAGCAGGACTGAAGATTCAGCAAGACAGAAGGAAAGGTCTTGGATGGCTGCCACCTGGATCTGCCCTCAGAGACTTCCTGGAGAGCCTCTCTCTCTCTTTCCTTGCCTGAATGGCCATTAACATTTCTGATGTGGGGCCTGGGTGCCCAGGTTGCTGCTATATGAGCTATAAAAACCTAAGCAGAACTGGAACATCAAATTGCTGTGGGTTCAATTTTGGCTGGCAGGCCTCATCTATCATAATCGCACACGTGTGCATACACGCACACAACACACATATGGAAAAATACATCTTGTGGATTAAAAAGTCAAATAGGAACCTAGAGCACTGGTGAGGAGGGTACTGGTCCACCATGCAGTGGGGAAATCTCTTTACATAGGGACCAGCTTTGATGTGGGAGGTCAAGCTAGGAAACCAGAAGTCCTCTCCAGAACCTGAATCTAAGAACCAGAGAGCAGGACTATAATTTTCTTGAAACCCTGATATAGTGTAGATCTGGAGAGTCCTCTGGAGAGGCCCCTGTGTTGACAGCTTTGTCATCAGCCTATGGTTCTATTGGTAAATGGTGGAACCTTTAAGAGGTGAGGCCTAGTGGGAGGAAGTTAGGTCTGGGGGTGTGCCCTTGAAGGGGAATAGGAACCCCAACTCCTTCCTCTCTCTGTTTTTGCTTCCTGGCTGCCATGAGATGGGTAGCTTTCTTGGCCATGGGCTCCTGCTCTGATGTACTGCTTCAGCACAGGCCCAGAGCAATAGAGTCAACTAACCATGGACTGAAACCATGAACCAAAATAAACATTTCCTGATTTTTTTTGAACCCAGGGACACTCTACCACTGAGCTACCTCCCTAGTCCTTTTTATTTTATTTTATTTTTAAAATTTTGAGACAGGGTCTTGTCAAGTTGCCTAGGCTGGCTTTGAACTTGCAATTCTCCTGCCTCAGCCTTCCTAGTAGTCATGATTATAGGCATGTCCCACAGTGCTCAGCTTCTCATTATGTGGTTTGTCTCAGGTGTTTATCACAGTGACAGAAAACTGACTAACATAGATACCTAGCTTGACTATGGTGATGACTGGCAACCTGAGGGCATATTTGATCTGTAGATGTGTTAAACAATATCATAGAAAATTTTGATCCAACATTTATATGTTGGGAGAATTCCAGATTTATGGCTTATTTGGGTGGAACAAAATTAGAAGATAGTGCTAAATTGGGCTTTCATGGCCAAATGGATTTGCCATTTAGACAGAGCATGTGCATCTAATGGTTCTCCATTCTCTCTACCACTCCCTGTGACAGCTCTTACACTGAGGATTAGGTGCTACAGACCTTCCACTTGCAAAGCTGTTTTTCTTATAGCAGAGAAAGATTTTTCTATATCATTGTCATCAAAAGTGATTTTCCACACTTGACCCCCATGACTCCTATGGACTTTAGAATTTATAACCCCTTTCAAAGCACCTGGATTAGCCAGGATTGGTTCCACTGCACAGGACTGAAAACCCCACTTAATGTCAACAAAAATAAAAAGAGTGGCTGACTGGCTCATGCAGCTGGGAGGAACCCCTGGGGGGTGACAGGATTGGAGGAAGGACTTCAGGAATCACGGAAAATGGCCACTCATCCCTGCCAGGTTTCCCTCCAGTTCTCCTTGCTGCTCATCTCTGCCTGTCTTTGCATGCTGGCCTCATTCTCTCAGCAGAGATGCCTTTGCCACATGCTAAGGATCATGGCCAACCCAAACCCTAATTTAGAAATCCCAGTAGGATAAAGGCATTCACTTTCTCCACTTCTGAAAATCAATCTCAGGAAAGGATGCTGACGCTGCTTGGGTCCTAAACCTTACAGCTGCAGGCTATTTTCTTTTCAAACCACAAACTTGTATAGCTGATCACTATTTAAGCAGGTCACAAATACTAACTTATTTAAATTATTAAAGAAGTTAAGAGGATTTCTCAAGGCTATATAGCTATTAACTGATGGAGTTGGAAATTGAACCCAGAGAGTCTGTCTCCAGAGCCCATGCTTGTACCCCTATGGTATGGTTGTAAGGGTTGTACTGAAAACTCTAGTGAAGCAACTACAGGACTTCCACAGAGAAAAACCCTCAGGTGCTTACCCCTTAGGCAAATCATTGTTAGGGTGAATGAGAGGTGATGCTGATGATGGATTGTTTTTGGTAGGATTTGTGGTGGGGGGGGGAGTGGGAACCATGACTGACAGCCCCACCTGTATGCATCTACTTGAAAAAGAGTGAATTCCCAGAGAAAGAAACCCAAGCAGACAGCAATAATGTCTGACCATCTCAGAAGCATCAGCCATGGCTTATAGCATCTGCCCATCTTTATGTTCTCTCATAGACCTCTGAGATCTGAAAGGGCCTCTGGGAAGGATGTTCTGGCTCAGAGTCTCTTTTCTGAATCTTTCTATTCTGTGAAGCGAGAGGACAAGGCTTATCTCCGGAGGTTTTCAGGATTTAGTGAGATCAGTAACCAGCTAGCATGGCTTATGACAGATGGAGAGCTCTAGAATATGTCAGCCATTTAAGACTTAACATTCACCCTGGCTCTCATTGGGCAAGGGTCACTCACAGCCCACTGCTCTTGCTTTGGACTGTATCTGGTCTAGTCTATCCTTCTGAGAGTTACACAGCATCCCACCCCCCACCTGCTCTCCTAGCTTTGCTTTGGTTTTTCAGGGTAAAACCTAAGACCCCTGACCCATTAAGGAAGGTTGCAAAGGGAGGAGACAGGGCTAGGTGCTGAGTATGTAGGTGGGTAGGTTGTTGGAGGTGTAAATCGTTTGAAGAATACCAAGTGCTCATGACAAGTTGCAATGGTGCTGAATGAGATGAAATGCAGAGAAGAAAAGGAAGAAAAAGAGAGATGGGGAGAAACAAACTTGGTAAAGTTCTGACTGGTCATTAAAGCCTAGAAATCAGCCTTTTTTAAAAAAATGAAATCATAAGTAGAAACAAAATACTACAAATAAATAAAGGCACAGAGCAAGGACAGGGGCTGGGAAGCTGTTAGTTTGGCTTTCCTGTTGCCCTCCACATAGGGCTCCTAAGAACAAAGTTTGAAAACTAGATCTGGGTCAATCCAGGCTCCATGATTATAGCACACTCTGCTGCACTCCTCAAATGAATGATCTATTGCATTATCCACCTCAAAATGTAGTGTTTTAAAACAATAGCCATTTTATTTGTTTATGATTCTGTGGGCTGGGCTCAGAAGGGTGGTTTTCCCCAAGGTTGCTAGAGACAGGAATGGGGCTGGATTAGCTAAACTGGCTCCACTCTCACATCTGGTAGTTCATGCTAATGTCTCTCTGTATACTTGGTCCCTTTCCTCAAGTTGGCTATTCTGGAATTCTTCACAGATGGCACTGAATTCTAAGAGGACAGGACTGGAAGGTGAAAGTCCTTTTCAGGTGTGAGATGGGAAGCCATCCAACATCACTTTTGCCACATTCTCCTGGCCAAAGCAACTCAGATTTAAGGGGTGAATAAATAGACCCTTGGTGGAATATCAAAGTCACATGGAAAAGAGTTGTTCATACATGAATGAGAGAAATGTATGGCTGTTTTTTTTTTGCAACCTACTATTTCTCCTCATTTTCTTTTCTTTTCTTTCTTTCTTTCTTTTTTCTTCCTTTCTTTCTTCTTCTTTTAAAATATTTTTAGTTGTAGATGGGCACAATGCCTTTATTTTATTTATTTATTTTTATGTGGTGCTGAGGATCGAACCTCATGTCTCACACATACAAGGCAAATGCTCTACCACTGAGCTACAACCTCAGCCCTCTCCTAATTCTCTTTTTATTTTTTTATTTGAGTTGACTATAAGGGCTAAGCATGAGCTCAGAGAGGGAGCCCTGAGTGCCAGGAATGTGTTCAGGTCAGGGGCTACCGAGCTCTCACTTGGCCTATGATGGCAATGATCAGCCAGGATCTAGACCCGGACAGGCATCCCTCAGCTCTGCACAGTCCAGGCACTAGCAGCCATGCCATGTTCATCCCCAGATGGTGAACAGGATGCATCCTCAAGAAGATGGGTTGCCAGTCAGAGATCTGGACAAGTTTCACTTGGACAAGAGAAGACTTGGATAGGCTTGATAATAACTATAATAGTCATCTACTATTGTATAAAAACCACACCTTAAACTTAGTGTCTTAAACCAACAATAATCCTTCATTTGCTCACAATTCTGCAATCTGGCCTGGGGACTTTTCTCTGTTCCATGTGATAGAGTGGTGTGGGCTGGACTCACTGATCCATGTAGGACTAACTGGTAGGTTGACTATGGCTAGAGGATCTGTGGTGGCTTCCCTCAAGTCTGCTGCTTTAGCTGGGGTGGTCAAAATGCCTGGGGACCACCTGTACCACTTACCTCATGTTCTGTCATCTTCTTCCACATGGCTGCTTCTTCAGTAAGAGGGCAGCCCAGGCTTCATGATTTTAAGAAAGCAGGACAGTGAAAGGTGCTGCTATAGAACTCCTTTCTAGTGCCCTGGGACAGAATTCCTGGCACCTTCTATGGGATCATGCAAGTCATAAGACCAACTCAATTACAATATGGAAAGTGATTGTCCACATGTGTGAATTCAGGAGGATGACTGATGGAGGACTGGTTTGTGGCAGTCTATCAAAATAACCAACATATATTATTTTATAATCGATATTTATAGCCTTTACAGTTCACAAAAGACATTGTGCAAGTTCACAAAGGACACTGTGCAAATTCACAAAGGACTTGCACTAACTTATTTGATCCTTCCAACTAAACTGAGATGTGGTTCGTGCTGTGCTGGTAAAATAAAAACAGCTCCTGATTTGTTGCATTTGCCAATTTCCATGGTGTAAATGGTCCTGTAGTCCACATCAAGTCATCATCATGAGGTCCCTGGGTGCAGAGGTGGAGGAGATGCAGTCAACACCTGGCCCCAGCACAGCACTGTATCCAGTGGGTATTATCTCTACTTGCAGATGAGATCATGGGCCTTTCTCAAAACCACACATGACCAATAGTGGCAGATCTGGGACTCAGCCAAGACCCAAAGTGCATGCTTTGGCTATAGTATCACCCTACCTCATAGCAATTTTCCTCAAATCCCTGAAGTAGCCATATTGTAGGTTACCCTAAAATGCAAAATAAGAGTTAGTGCAAGTTTCAGAGATGCAGATTTCACCATAAGAAAATAGGGTTTATGATAATAGAGTCATCCAAAGAGAATATATTGCTTGGTGCCAGTGTTCTTTTCATCATAAAAGTGTCTGTCAGAGGCCAAGCCTTTGCAGATTTCTGAACTGGGGGAGAGGTTGAACTAGACAGCCTCTAAGGTTCCAATTATCTCTTAAATTCTGGTTGTAAGAATGTTCTGAACTCCCAAATCTGGAGTCATTTAACATCTTTTTGAAATCAAAGCAGGCAAGGGGAAAGAGAAAGGAGAGTAAGAAGGAATGATGAGTGTTAAATTCTGGTCTGAGCTTGGTCAGATGAGTCCAATCCCACAACCAGAATATTTGATATGAAAGAACAACTTTTATTTTATCCCAAGTCAGTTCAAATGACAGCAGATGGCTCCAGCTCTAGTGTCTGAAATGTTTAGATGTTCTCAGTGTAGCAGAATGCAACCATTGATCTTAGCTAGCTTTTAGACAATCCTCTTTTTTTCCAAGTGGGCTTCTTTTATTTTTCCTAGAAGGCAAATTTGCTAGGGGTTTAGCATGTAGTCTCTTTGGCTCAACAGGAATCCAATTCTCCTCTCTCTTGCGACTGCGTCTCTGTAGCTCTGCAGTGGTATTCAGTGATCTGCTTGATGCAGATCTTGGACACATTCCCCCAATCCTTGGAGGCATCCTGAAGCAGTTGAAGGTTATTGTTTTATAATGAGAACCACATAACTGGAGGCTTTCCTGAAGGAGCAGCTCAAAACTTTTGGGAATCAACACCAGGATGTTTCCTGGAATGGCTCGGGCCCCCTGGCCCAGCCAAAGATTTATAGGGAGGCATCAGAGGGTCTTGGAGCCTTCAGGAAATGCTCAGAATGGTCACTGAAGTAGATAACTCAGAATAAAGTTGTTCACCTCGAAAATTGTGGAAGCCCATGCACCTTTGATTCTAAGGATCTGGCATTTTCTCAGGTTCTGAGGGCAGTCAGGTTGGTTCCTGGAAGCCTGGTTCTGTAATTTCATCAGTCAGTATTCACAACTGGTGTTAGTAGTAGCCAGCAATGAGCAGCAAGATGTAGGTGAGGTCACAAGTGTTCTTTAAATTACTTTAGAGTCTTTAAACTACTTCCAAAGTAGATGAGAAAGCAAAGAGTAGTAGTTAATTTGTGTAATAATAATAATAATAATAATAATAATAATAATAATAATAATAAGAAGAAGAAGAAGAAGAAGAAGCAAGGGAGCTAGTTAGAAATCATGTCAAGAAAAAAGGATTAAGGGACTAACTCTTGACAGGCTCCATTGATGTTGATGTAAAGCTAGGAATTATGGCTGTAAGTGTCTCCAATTGTCTGGGAAGGAATATTCCTTTATTAGCACAGGTACACTAAGGTAACTTCTGACCAGCTATTGACCCCAGTGCCCACATTGACAAGAGATTGACTTGTAGATGAAGCTCCCGCTGAATAGGATGGCCACCATGACAGTTCCAGAGAGGATCAACTAAGGTCAAAAACTCCACCGCCTGATGTGAAGGAGGAATTGAACACCTGATTAGTGAAGAGTACAGAAGGTGGTCCCAGTTTTCCTGGTAAACATCAAACAGCAATAAACTTGGTGACAGCATTGTCTCCTTTGTCATTCTCTGCTCGGAGATGGCCCACTCTCTTTCTTAAGAGTACCCTCTGCTGAAGCCTCATTTTGCTTTCACTTTACTTTCACCTATAATAATACAGTTCTCTTGCATGGCTTTTGGTGGTTGACTTTAAATTTTCTTTTCCAGAACACAAGAACCAAGGTTTGGAGTTTCCGCTCCCTGCTTTTCTATGGTATTGGGATCAGCCTGCTGTGGTTTAAATATGGTCCCCAAAAGTTCATGCATTGAAAACTTACATACATTTGGAATTTGGAGGTAGGGCTTTGGGAAGGTCATGCAGGTGGGGCCCCCAAATAGGATTAGTGGCTTTATAAAAAGAGGAAGAGAGCCAAGCTCACATGCTGACCCTCTGTCCTCATTATGAGGTCATAGAGGCTCTCACAGATGCTGGTGTCAGGCTCTTGGACTTCACAGTCTCCAGAACTCTGTGAGAAATAAATTTCTTTTCTTTATACATAACTGATTCCACAGAATTCTGTTATAGCAATAGAAAATGGACCAAGAGAGCCCCATCAAAGGTTTTCCAAAGGCACTTTAACACTGGGATTTCTCTGGGCCCATTTAAAAATGTGATCCATGGGGTCCAGTAGATCTGGGTCACAGGTGGGTAGAGGGTCTGAATGGTCTGGAGAGAGTGTGAGATAAGAAGCAATGACAGTCTCAAGAACTGCTCCCTGGAGGCAGGTGCATAGTTGTGAGGGGATGGGGCAAAAGGATAGTCAGTGTAGGTAATGAATGATTGGGTCAGGAAGGGGGCTGGTTCAAAAGGAAATAAAATGCTAATACCTCCAGAGCACTTCCCCCTCCTCCAACCTGTGGCCAAGGTCACCTGCCTCCAGGGAATTTTTCCTCCCAAGGAGGAGTTGTTAATGAGTATCCCCTGGGTGGCTCTCTTCCTGCCTGAACCCCTGGATGACTTGTTCAGTCCTTGAATCTCTCCACCTTTGGTCTTGTGGGCAGGATGGGAGAGGGGTCATGAGAACAAAGGGAATCTGAAATCTATAAAAGAGGCAGGACACCTCCACTCCCTTAGGCACCAGTTTTGGACCCCTTCCTCTGAGAGGAGTCCTGTCTCCCCCATCCCTGACACCCCCCTACCCCTGACACCCCCCAACACCCCAACCCCTCCCCCCACCCCACTACCCGCCACCCCCATCCTGCCATATTCTATCATTTTTTTATTGTTGGTTGTTCAAAACATTACATAGTTCTTGACATATCATATTTCACACTTTGATTCAAGTGGGTTATGAACTCCCATTTTTACCCAGTATACAGATTGCAGAATCACATCAGTTACACTTCCCTTTATTTACATATTGCCATACTAGTGTCTGTTGTAATCTGCTGCCTTTCCTATCCTCTACTATCCCCACTCCCCTCCCCTCCCCTCCCCTCTTCTCTCTCTACCCCCTCTACTGTAATTTATTTCTTCCCCTTGTATTATTTTCCCCTTTCCCCTCACTTCCTCTTGTATGTATTTTATTTAAATAAAAGTTTTTATTTAAATAAAAGGTTTTGGTTTTGCCTTGAAGTTTCTCAGGTGTTTAGTCTTTAACACCATGGGAACAGGGACCCAGGTCCTTATTTTCAACACGAGTATCATCTCTGGTCTCAGCTGTACTGCACTCTGAAAACATTTAGATAGTAAGGAAACATCATCAATTTATACACAGACTGGTACCAGCTCCATACACAAGGAAGCCCTGTCTCAGGCTCAGGAAAATAGGGCAATAGCTATTAAATCAAAGCTTCCCATTTCCATTTCCTACTTCCGCAAATGGCAGGATTTATATCCAGCCTGATCCCAGGGCTATACAACATACTGTGTCTGGGGCCTTGAGAGCAAACTCAGGGTTACAGGCTCAGGCTTTGGGGCTGCTTCATGAGGCCCAGGTTCTTTCCTCTCCCTACTCCATGCTTTCTACTCTCCTTTCCTCACCAACTTCTAATTGGCAATACTGTGGACCATAAAGAACTTTGAGATCATGCTAATCTGAATATCTGATGATACAGGCCATGCTCAGAGATGAAGCCCAAAAATGATTCCTGAAGGACAACAAAAGAGCTATTCATGAACCAGCTTTTTAAAGCATTATTCTCTTGAGCACATGACCTTCTCTCTCTTCTATCCTTTTCAAAATGGGGTATTGTAGCCAGCCTCCAAGGTGACCCCCCCAAATTTCTGCCTCTCTGTATCCACACCTTTGCATAGTCCCCTCCCTCATTTCACTAGGGTTTGTCTATGTGACCAATAGCACACAGCAGAGTGATAGAATGGAATCCTGAGATTAGGATACAGAAGACCATGTGTGTCTCTTCTTGCTTCCAGATCACTCTGGAGGAATCTCACTGCCATGTTCTGAAGACAGCAGAGACACTCTGGAAGGACTGGGGATGTGGCTCAGTGGTTAAGTGCCCCTGGGTTCAATCTATGTTACCTAAAAAAGAGAAATTTTTTTTAAAAAAAGAGTAATTTGTTATATAGCAACAGAGAAAAAAAATTAGTGTTTTTCCCCCTTGGCTTTTTATTTTTTATAGAAAAAGAAAGAAAGTCCCTGTTTCCACCATAGCCAGCCAGAAAGACTTTGTCCTGTACCCCACTATGAGGGATAAAACTGTGGCCAATAAGAATAGAGCAGTCTTTCTCTAGGCCTGGAGAGATGCTCATTTGCAGAGGACTAAGATATCTTCCTGGGCCTGTGGGAAAGAATTCCAGTTGGTATACTGGTAAAATATTCCAGCTTTCTTTACAGAAGTTGTGAGCCTGTGTCCAGTATCAATGTTAATCAAATGAAATGCATAATATATAAGCCTTATAATGCTTTAGAAATGGAGTCTCTTGTGAGTGACTGTGGAGTGGCTTTCCGTAACTCTGGCTTTGAAGTAGGGGATGGTGTTTCCACATGAGGTGTTTTGGAGGCTGGAGAAAGGCAGGGTCTGCACTCAATGGTCCCCTCTCCCCACACCTTTGGTCCTGCCCTATCTACCATCCCAATGCCTCCAAGACAGGAAACTCTTTGCAAAGTTCCTGAGCCAAAAGCATCCTACAAATGTATACGTCTCACAGAATATGGTCACATGTGCTTTTCCTGACAGACTTGCTCATTGAAGGGTCCGGAGCTACCGGGTTCTTAAGGAACAGCCAGTGCCCTTCTTGCACATGTGCCCAGGTTGAGCTGTCTTGTTTTCTCCAGAAAACCTATAGTCAGAAGCATAATTTGGGCTTTTAGGGTCCCAGTATTTGTGTCCTAAAATACAGCTAAATTAGGTTAATACTTTTTTTTCTCCCCTCTTGACTTGAAGTATAGATTCAGAGCCTCTGGGAAACTTCCTGGCTTCTTATGTTAAAGATCCAACAAGAATACAGCCTTCCTTTCCAGAAGGATTTCAGTTGAACACACTGGGGACAGACAAGCAGAGAGGTGGGACTGATGGGGTCTCTCAGGTCAAGTTGAGACCAACAGCGGGTTGATGATGCTCTGTAATGCCACAGAGTCCCACTGTAAAGATGGATGCCAAGTTAATTTAGTATAGCTGGAGAAGGACTAGAGGCACTTTCAGGGTCTATTGTGTGTGAGCCAACCACCTCATCTCTCCAGCTGGTTTTTTTTTTTTTTTTTTGTCTCCTAAAGGAGACCAAGCTGCAGAAGAAAATGGAGCCAGAAGTCAATTTCCACCAACAGTAACAATGGGTGCAATTGTGTTTCTCACACAGCAGCAACTGCTCTTAAGGAGCATTCAATAAAATTATGCACACGCTCTTACTACCATGAGAACCTCACCATGGGAACTTCCACATGTGTTCTTTTGGAATCTGAGGGTTCTGGGAAGACTGTTTCAGAAAAAGAGAGATTTTTATGGAAATGTCAGAGAGTGTCAGCGGACCTCTCCAAGCAAGAGAAGTGTGCTGGAGCCATACCCTGATGAGTCTTCAAAGGGAGGATTTCTCAGAGGGAAGGTGCAGGTGGAACTACAGAGTGACGAGGTATGTTAATGAGGGCTGAGTCCTGCCTCAGAGGCTTACCAGCTGTCCACCTCCAGAAACTTCCTTAGGATCTCTGAGCAGTTGTTTCAACCTCTTTACAAGGGAGATAACACCTATCTCATGGGGGGAGGGTTGTTTTGTTTTTGTCAAATTTTAATGGAAGGATGTGTGTGAATAAGGTTTGAACCCTGAAAAATAACCTCTCGATTGCATTTTATAATGCCTGATCTCCTACTTTAATAACCCAAACATCCAAGATCAGCTGAAGGGGACTTGCCAATGAGTCTCATACCTTGGGAAACCCAGGGTGGCTGCTGCTGTTCCTGCTCCATCAGAGAAGCCCAAAGCTCAGGTGGGCAGACAAACTTGTCCCACACAGTGAAGCAATGCTACCAGGAGCTCTTTGTTTTATTCCTTCCTCTTCTTTTCATCCATCAGTGCTGCCTGCTGGTCCTCTCCCTGGCCTTCTCTCCTCAAATGTAGTTTCTGTATTCCATTTGTCACAACCTATTTGTGTTTTAAAACAAACCAAAAGACAGTTTTCATAAACTCACTGACCAAACCCCTGGCCCCCTGCTGATGACTCTCAAATCTCCTTCCCTGGCCCTGCGCCCAGTTCCAAGGACCTTTAGGAAATCACTAGCTGCAGCACCTTAGATTCAATTTGTGGAGAAGTAAATCTTTCTCTCAAAATGATTCCAACTCCCAATGATGACAAGCTATTAAATAAGGAACATTTGTTATGCTTTATCTTTCATTTCTTATTCCAATTTGCTATGGACTAAATTGTATCCTCTGCCCTAGAATTCTTATGTTGAAACCCTAATGCCCCCTTTGACAGTTGTATTTGGAGACAGGGCCTTAAATGAGTAATTAGGCTAAGTGGGGTCATGTAGGTGGAGCCCTAATATGTAATACTGGTAACCTTATAAAAAGAGGAAGCAACATCAGAGAACTGACTCTGATGAGACACAGAGAAGGTGACCATATACAAGCCAGAAGAGAAGACTCAAAAGAAACCAGCTCTGCTGGTACCTTGATTTTGGACTTTTAGTCTCTAGAACTGTCAGGAAATAAGTGTCATGTTTAAGGGACTCAGTCTATAGTATTCTGTTGAAACAGTCTAAAAAAATATTCACAACCTGTTACCAAAATCTGGTATAGCTTTCTTCAAAATGACTCTTGAAGTCTCATTCTTTCCATATCTTGTCTTGCTGCCCTGCTTCCAGTCCTTCCTCCTTGACATCTATATTCATTACTATTTGTTCATTACTTCTTAACTTCCATCCTTGTCTCCAATTTATCTGATATTCTAAAAAATTATAACTTGATCTTTTTATCAGTTAGGATAAGGTAAATTATGCAACAGTAACAAATGACCCCTAAACCTTAGTGGCTTAATGCACAGAGAAAGTTTACTTATTTTCATGACATATCCTTCATGGACAGGCTCTGGCTCTGCTCCAGGTTGTTTTCATTCTGGGACCCAAGCTGATGAAATGGTCCCTATTTGGGACATTGATGTTCTCATGGCAGAGAGAAATGAGTACTTGTTGAACTATGCAAAGGTTATCAAAGTGTTTGCCTAAAATTGACATATGATCCTCTTACATTTCATTGACAAAAGCTTCATCCTCTGATGTCGTCTGGGCATCGATGTCTAGAATCTGTCCACAAGAAAGGGAAGCAAATCATTGTGAACACTAAAACAATTTACCATCATACTGATTCCAGGATTTCAGCTTCCTCTTCTCTGCTGTGACTTAAACACCATATGATAAAACCCCAATCATCTTATGATTATGAAGTCCACTTTCTCCAGTTCACAGGGATTTCTTTTTTTTTTGTGACCGTTGGTTGACTATAATTAAATAACCTTACACAGGAATTGTAAAGGGGTCTACTGGCTTGTAGTCCTTTACGTGACTTGTGATCAACTACTCCTGGCCACACCCGACTAGACTACTGGGATGGGCAAATGACCTAAGGTCAGCCAATATAGGTTCACAGAGGCATAGGAGCTGGGTCAATCAGAAGCTCTCCTGGAAGTAACAACTACCAAATACAGAAAGAACTTACATCGTGGGGTGGTAGTTGAGGTTGAAAGGATGCCTAAATGTGGAGTCAAAATCTTAGCAGGTGGAAGTCACATGCAAGTTGGGGTTAGGAAAGAACAGAAGTTGAGTGAGCAGAGGAAGCATCATTAGTAAGAAGAGCAGGAAACAGGTGCACAAAGAGAAAGAGGGCAGAGACACCATGAGGGAGGAGCTAGGCCTTCCAGAAGAGAGATGGAGAGGACTCACCAGGCTCCAGAGCAGTCTCAATTCTAGGACCAGCCACGTGGACACTTAGAATAAATCCATACTATCCTAGATAATTTGAGAGATCTCTCTGTCTATATAATCAGCAAATCCTGAATAAAACCACTCTGTTTAGAGGAAAATCAGTTGCCTACCTGCTTCATGAGTTTAGTTTGACCTTTCCATTTAGACTTTAGTCTCCTAGAAAGCAAAGCTCCTGTTTGTCTTCTCCATGAACCTAGCATGGTGGGATCCACAATAAACAACCTGCAGATGGCTTACTGCCAAATTCACATAGGTTTGTTTCATTATCATCTTTCTCCTCCTCTTTGTAGTCAAGTCTAGAAAATCAACCTGAAGCATTATTATTGGACAAATGAGAGAGAAAATAGCAATATCCTTACTCAGGAAATAGTCCCTATGCCCACTTGGCACAAACTTCTAGGACCTTCTTAATTGCTATGGTGTCAATCATGGGCACCGAGTGAACTTTCAGAATTGCTATAGCCTGGGCTCCAAGCCTCTTATTCGGGTTCCCCAGAGTAAATTGCTGGGCTTTGGATTCAACCTCTTAAAACAAGTTAACATCTGGTTATGGTGAGGAGAAAATAGTAAAAATGAAAAACTATTTGCAGAACAGAAAGTGTTCTGTAGCATGATGCTTGCAGCAACTGTGACCTCACTTCTGCTTAACAAATTCCTATGTGCCCAAGGCAGCCTCCAAATTCTGTTCTTGAACTTTTGTTTTACGTAAATGTCAGGTATTTTCTATACCTGAGATGGCATAGAAAATGCAGAGCTCTAATCTCCTTGGGCCTCTAAGTAAGCCTTGCATTTGGGGATAGGTTTGGGGCAGTGGGTTTGGGTAAGATCCCTGTAACCCTGACCCATTTTGCAGACACCTATATATAACACCTTTGTTTTAGTGGGGTTGGGGGATAAGTGAGAAAGGAAGAGAGAGGAAAGAATAGGCAGAGAAAGGTGCAGAAACTCAGGCTAGGTTGGGAGACAGTTGAAAGGTGTGGCTGTTCTGAAAGCAATCAGGAATTAGAGCCTGACTTTCCAGTAAGATTAACTACAGACAGAAGCAGATGCTGAGTCCACTTGAAGTAACAATGTTATGTGCAAATCTGAGGAAAGCATGCGCGTGCGCACACGCACACACACACACACACACACACACACACACACACACACACACACACTCTTCTCATCCTCTTAACTATTGAGAGTGTAGGGAAATAGGAGTTCTCATACCCTGCTGGTAGGAATGTAAATTGGAAACACTTTGCTGGTTGGGACTTGCTTATGTTTGAAGCAGACAATGGACAATGCTGGCTCTGTGTTCACCAAACCCTTCTTGTGCATACACAAAAAAGACTACATTTCCCAGCCTCCCTTAAGGTTAGCAGTGGTCATGTTACTGAGTTCCAGACAGTTGGAAGGTGGGAAGAGAAGTGATGTTAGTCACTTCCAGGCCTGGCTTTAAAACCAGCTTAGAATCTTCACACTCTTTTTCCCTTTACATAACAGCTGAAATCAGACGATCCAGTGGAGCATTCCAGGGCTTTGGCAAATGGGAAGCCATTCTATGACCAATCCCTGGTTCCAGAGAGATGTGCAGAGCACTCTCCCCTCCCAACCAGGTGACCTTCATTTGAGCTATAATAGAGAAATAAGTCTTTATTATGTTAAACCACTGAGGTCTGGAGGTTTTTATTATAACATTTAGACTATCCTGAATGGTGTAGTATCACAATTCTTACAAATGTCATAAGTTTTGCCCTAGCAATAAACATTCTTTGAAACATACTCTAAGAAAATAATTAAGGGTACTCATTACTGTATTGATTATAACAGCAAAAGTAAATAAATAAATAAATAAAAATCCAACAACATGAATTTCCAATCATAGAAGATTAATTAAATAAATAATACAGCCCTGTACAGGAATATTATTCAGACACTTAATATCACACTTAATATAATGTATTTATTGACATGTCATGCTATAGTATTACTTGAAAAAGGGCAAGTATCAAAACAGCTTAGAGAGTATGAATCTGTATTTATTTATGTATGTCAATGTATGAATAGAAAAAGTCTCCATCTATACCAGAAACAGGGATTATTTCTATTAATAGGATTACAGGTGGCTTTGTAAAAAAGTATTTCTATTCTGCAGTTTTATGCTTTTTCTTTCTTTCTTTTCTTTTTGCATTGATGGGGATTGAACCCAGGAACCTTGCACATGCTAGGCAAGTGCTCGCCAACTGAGCTACATTCTGATGAGTCTGTCCTTCCTTCATCTTCCTTCCTTCCCTCCCTCCTTCCCTCCCTTTCTTCCTTTTTTGACAATGTCTCAAACTTGTGATCCTCCTGCCTCAGCCTCCTGAGTAGTTGGGATTAAAGGCATGTAGCCCTGTGTCTTGCAGTTTTACATGTTTTCTATAATGAGCATGTATATCTTCAGTTAAAAATGGTTTTTTAAGTAGCCTGCTGCAAAGGGATGGGTCTTCTTTGAACTTGAAGGCTGGACTTTCTCTTCCTGAGTGTTAAGTGGAATCCCAGGTCCCTTGCTGGTCTTCTGGGCTCCAATTCCACCACCCATACGGTTAAATTCTCACCATTAAGAGTAGCTCTCCAGCCCTTCACACAGCTGAAAGCTCGGCACCAGGGACAAGCGCTCTGGCTTTAAGAAAGGAAGTGCTTTTCACTATAGTGTTTTTCAGAATTTTCTCAGAGAGTTGCTGGGCTTAACAAGTCTCTTCTCTTGGGGTCTTAATTTGGATAATTTTGGAAAACTGTGCCACAAGACCCCTCCCACTCTGCAAGAGCTGAGTAACGCAGACCACGGCTGTACCGCAGAGTCAGGGCAGGAAATTACATTCTAACTGTAGCTTTTTATTCAGAAATCCAGCAACCTCACCACAAACTCAAGAGCCCTGGAACCTCAGTGCTCTGACCCACAAGATCAAAGCTTCGCGTGGCATCTCTCTAAGTGAACTTTTAACAAATGTAGCATTGCCAGTTATTTTGACCTTCCAAATACATGGTCATGCCAAAATTAAATTGAAACTCCATTTTTTCCCTGCCAAATCCACTCCCTGCTCTCCTCAGCACACCCTCATGTGTGTTGGGGGGAAACAAGCCACTGAGGTTACATTTTGAGGAAAGTTCTTTTGTGTTCTGTGAGAAGACCATATATTAACACCAACTATGTATAAGTTTGTGTGTGTGTGTGTGTGTGTGTTGTTGTTGTTGTTTTTGTACTGGGATTGGACCCAGGAGTGCTCTACTACTGAACTACATCCCCAGCTCTTTTTATTTTGAGACAGTCTAGCTAAATTGTTGAGGCTGGCTTCAAAACTGTTATCCTCCTGCCTCAGCCTCCAGAGGGATGAAAGGCATGTGCCACTGTGCCCGGTCACATATAAATTTTGTGTATAGTGTGATGGTGCCATTTTAATTTAACTTGCTGTCTTTTCAGCAAATAAAACTGAAGAAATGCAGGGAAGGAAGAACTTGTTTTTAACACAAGGTCCTGCATGTGGTCGACCTCTTTTGCTAAGAGGCTTCTCTGGAACAAATGAAAAACCAAGCCTGGCCTTGCCCCAGGACTCTGGAGAGAGCCTACAAGAAAAACTTTGTTATTCTTTCTCCATTCCTCTCCATGACTCAGGTCCTACCTGCCCTTCAGACCCAGCCAAAAAAAAAATACATATAAAGTTTTCTGGGACCAGTCTACCCACACCTTGTGTGGAGACTATCCGTGCTGACTCTTCCTCCCCAGCTTTGCACAGTGAATTGTGCCCTTCCCATTCAGACATGCTTGTAGTATCCGAGTCCAACTGTAGATTGAATTCAAGCTTTCACTCCAGAGGAGATTTCTTATCTCCCATGAAAATCAGTGCATGCAAAGAATCATGTGGGAGGAAGAGAGTGCTACCTGTCACCCACGGCTACAGGGATCAGAATAGCCTGTTACACGTTCTGCATCACTCTGCTCACTGTGTTTCTCATATATGTTAGATCTTGTTTATCCAAAAAGAATTGAAGTTTCCTGAGGGCAGTGACCTATCTTAGCTTTTTTGAGTATCAAAAAGAAAGCAGAGAGTTGGGGTTGGGGCTCAGTGGTAGAGCGCTCACCTGGCACAAGTGAGGCCCTGGGTTCCATCAGTACCCAGGTAAAGTACCACATAAAAATAAATAAATAATTGTACTGTGTCCATGTACAAGTAAAAAAGAAAGCAGTGATTATAGTTAATTGCAACCATTTGAGTTTATTAAAAGCTAAGCCCATGATGAAACTATGAAGAAAAAAATAATTGCAATTACACTAGGGGAAAAAACCACACCGCTGGGTGTGAGTTAATTGTTGCCCAAACTCCCATTATAAACAAACAAAGTGTGTGGGGACAAATGATTCTACTGTGAAAACAACATGAAAATGGTTCATATAAATGAAAAGTCCAGGGATCAGAAGTAAATTTCTCCCAATTGATTTGATGCTACTTCCCCTTTCTTATTTTATTTTATTTTATTTTATTTTTGGTTACAAGGATTGAACCCAGGATTTAACCACTGTGCCACATCCTTGGCCTCTTTTTTTTTAATAATATTATTTTTTTATTCGTAGAATCCCACTGGTTATACAGTTATATAGAGAGAGTAATAATGTTTACTGATTCATTCTATTATCTTTCCTACCCCTATACCCCTTCCCCTCCCTTCATTCCCCTCTACCTAATCTAAAGTAATTCTATTCTTCCCTAGCTCCCTGCCCCATTGTGAATCAGCATCCGTATATCAGAGAAAACATTCAGCCTTTGGTTTTTTGGGATTGGCTTATTTCACTGAGCATGATATTCTCCAGCTCCATTCATTTACCAGAAAATACCAGAATTTCATTCTTCTTTAAGACTGAGTAATATTCCATTGTATATACCACATTTTTTTAATCCATTCATCTGTTGAAGGGCACCTAGGTTGGTTCCATAGTTTAGCTACTGTGAGTTGAACTGCGATAAACATTGATGTGGCTGCATCACTGTAATATGATGATTTTAAGTCCTTTGAGTATAAACTGAGAGGTGAGATAGCTGGGTCAAATGGTGATTCCATTCCAAGTTTTTTGAGGAATCTCCATACTGCTTTCTGTTTTGATTTTCATTTCTCTAATTGCTAAGGAGGTTGAACATTTTTCCATGTATTTGTTGATCAATTGTATTTCTTCTTCTGTGAAGTGTCTTTTCAGTTCTTAGTTCATTTATTGATTGGGTTATTTGTATTATTATTATTATTATTATTATTATTATTATTATTATTATTATTATTAAGTTTTTTGAGTTCTTAACATATCCTGGAGATTAATGCTCTATCTCAGGTACATGTAGTAAAGATTTTCTCCCATTCTGTAGACTCTCTCTTCATGTTACTTTTTTATATTCTATTTAGAGACAGGGTCTTACTAAGATGATTAGGGCCTCGCTAAGTTGCTGAGACTGGTTTTGAACTTGTGATCCTTCTGCCTCAGCCTCCTGAGCCACTGGGATACTTCTCCTTTCTTGACACTTAAATAGGGCACTGTATTGCAGGTATATTCATGTCCAAGGTTATCTAGTGGTTAAGTTTGTGGCTAGGGCTGACACCCTGAGAAGTTTCATTCAGTCCATATCATGGCTCAGACACAAGCTTCTGCCTGAAGTACCTGGCATGATTTTTTCTGCACTGTGAAACTATCTCTACTGGTGGAAAAGCTTACCAGGCTTTGCAACTATTGGCTTCTATTGACCAATCAATCACATGCCTGACTCTTAGGACAACAGCATATACCCACCTCCAGGCTGGATCCCATCTCCAGGCTGGACTGCTCGCAGTATCTGCCCTGCACTCCACAGCTATGGGTGTTTCTTTACATCCCAACCCTTACTCTGCTGTGCTTGTGATCCTTCCCCCACTCCAGCAGAGCAGGGGCTTCCTTAGGACTGTGACAGTCATTTTTTTCCTCTATACCCTGGCAATAGTAGTTGCCCGGCCCCTTAATAAAGTTTTAAATGAATAAATGAAAGAAAGAATGAATGAATGAGTACATTTTCCTTCCTTACAGGCCTAAGTCAGCACAAATTACTTGTTCTTTTCCCCAAAAGTGTCCTTTGTTTCTTCTCCCTGAGGGGACTGTTTCATGGGTTTCTTGAATCCTTCCCAGGCACACAGTAGTGTAACCACAAGATCAGCTACCTAATTTGTAGGGCCCACTGAAAAATGAAAACGCAAGGCTCCTACTTCTAATTATTATTCTAATAATTTTGAAGCTTAAAAATTCTTTAAAATTCACAAACTTAAATTATTGGGACTGGGGTTGTGGCTCAGCGGTACAGCACACACCTACTGTGCTTGAGGCACTGGATTTGAACCTCAGCACCACACATAAAAATAAAAAATAAAAGTATTGTATCCACCTACAACTAAAAAAAGTTTTAAAAAATATTAAATTATTAAGAAGTATTAAGAATTTCAAAACAGAGCTGCATTAATCCTTTCTAAGAGCCAGGCCATGAGTCTGGCCCATGGTCCATGGTTGCAGGTCCATGAAGTCTGCTGTGTCTAGCCATCTATTTGAAATTACCCTGCATGCCATGCCCTTCCATCTGGTAACTGCAACTTTTATTTGAGGACCCAACTATGTATGTAGCTTGAATGGGACTAACATCACCTCACTATTCCAGGTGTGGATGTGTGATCTGGCCTGGTCAATGAGAGAACTGCATCCTCCTGGCCATGATTGGTTCAAGGATGGGCATGTGACTCAAGCATAACCAATGAGAATATGCCTCAGAATTTTGCTTCAAAAAGGAGGTACTTTTTTCTTGTGCTGTTAACTTGGTCATCAGTTGGGAAACCCTGCCTGGGAAAAAACTGATACTGAAAAAGCAGGGCTGAAATGATGAGATGAGATTCCTGCCAACATCTGATTGAGCTGATCTTCTATTTGTTTCTGTTCTTTCTTTCATTCCTCTTCTTGTTCTTTTAAAATATGAACCAATAAATTTCCTACTTGGCCTAAGCCAGCTTATGTTGGTTTCACTCACTTGAAACTGAGAGAGACCTGACTAATGGGTTGGAGCTTAATAAATGCCTTTCAGTTTGAATGATATACTGCAAGGACTTGAAGGAGTCCATTGTTTAGTTCTAGTTCTGTCACCGTTCTCTGCTTGGTTTCTTCGGACTGGAATATCAAGGCAGGAAATAGAATAGCCCAAAAGCTGTGACTGGGTTATTAAAATGAGAATTTAATAGTATGTTAAGGATTATTTCTTATCCATGCTCATTTTTTATGTGTGTAGAGGGAGACAGAAGGGGAAGGCCTTTCTGCTTTGGGGATTTGAAAACAGTTTTTAACATTAAATGTGTCTACTTTTTATAATATGAAAGGATCATTATTAAGTTTATTTTTTCATAGGATTTGAAGAGAAAACTCAGACCATCTTGCCTTTCCAGACCGAGCACTGGTTCCAAATAGCTAACTCTGACCAGCCATGCCAACCCTTCCTGTGAGGACAAGTTTAGGGGTACACAGCAGTCCAGGTGAGCCCCATTCTTTCTCACCCCAGGACTCAGCCTGCTGCTCCTCCCTCTCTGCTCAGCGTCTACCATCTGCAGGCCAGTTGGGGGCTTACTGACTTGGGCTTACCCACAGCCCTGCCTGCATCCTTTCACCATAGTTTCATTTGGACTCTTGAGCCAAGGTCTCAGTTTGCTGATTCCACTGCCAACAGCAAACATTATCTATCTTCTGGATATGCTGGCAAGGAAACCATTTTTTTGTTTTGTTTTGTTTTACCCTTCGGGGCCAGCCAAAATCAGAGGCCAGTTAATCTTCCTGGTGATCTCATTTGAGTATGCTTCTCATCTGCCCAGAATGGAGCCTAATCTGTGCTTGGCTGCAATGCTGTGAAAGCCCCACCTCATTCATCTGCCCCTGAAGGTGACCTGATAGTCATTGCTGAGGATGGTGCTGGGTTGTCTCTTTCCCCCTGAGTTTCCTGTTCTATCTGCTCCCACAGATCCTTCACTGAATCCTTTTTGCCTTTTTGAAGCTTGATAATTCCATGGATTCCACCTGTCCTATGCCCTCTCATGGCTCTCAGGTAGAACCTTCCAGTACCTCTCCCCAGCACCAGTCCTGCCATCTTCCTGGATAAGCTGAATATTTTTTTTTGTCTCAGCCAGTATCCTAACCTCAAATTTGTTTACCTCCTCAACTTCAGTGACCTCCGTCTCTCCACCACTTCAGCTGTGACTATGTCTTATGCGTTCTCAAAACTCAGAACTGAAATGTTAAGCTCCAAACCACACCCTCTCCTTTTCTTTTCTTTCTTCTTTTAGTATAGGGGATTCAACCCAGGGCATTTATACCACTGAGTTATATCCCTAGCTCCTTTTGTTTATTTATTTTTTCTAGGCAGGGTTTTGCTAAATTTCTGAGACTACCCTTGAACTTGTGATCATCCTGCCTCAGTCTCCTGAGTCTCTGGGATTGTAGGTGTGTGCCATTGTGCCTGGCCTCAAATCCCATTTCCTAACTTCAATTCCCTTCAGTTCCTTGGTTTCCGGCATTAATACTGTAAGACATTTAGCATTTTTGTTTATAAAGACCCATGGACAATGGACAAATCCATTTTCCCTGAATTCACACATTCAGAGCCAGGAGTGTAGCTTAGTGACAGAGCACTTGCCTAGCAAGTGTGAGGCCCTGGATTTCATTCCCAAGACAAACCAAAAAAACAAAAACAACAACAACAAAATCATATTCAACAAATATCTATTGACTCCACACGTGTGCCCAGCAGTGCCTGGCACCGCACATAAACCTTCACTGTATTGGGAGGAGGTTGCGGTGACCTATTGCTGTGTAATGAACCTCTCCAAAACTTAGTGTCTTTAAATAATAAGAATTTATTAAGCTTCAAAAATCTCTTCCAGAATTGGGTCAGGACCAGGTTAGGCAACTCTTCTGCTGAACTGTGTCATTGGCATCATCTGGGGTCATTCACTCATCTACAGGCAGTGGATAGCTGGTGTGGGCTGATGGGTCCATCACTCATGTCTCTTTTATATGCTCCTAAACATGTACTCTCTGACTCCATGGAAAGCCTGCAATTTCTTACAACATGGCGGTTTTAAGGTAGTCAGACTCGTTACATGGTAGCTAGTTTCCAAGAGTGAAATCGAAAGTGAACAGGCCAGGTAAAAGTTAGACCCAGCATCCTTTCTGCCTCATTCTGTCATTCAGAGCAAGTAATAAGAAATAGTAAGTCCAGTCCAGATTCAGTGGAAGAAGAAATAAGCCTCGCTTCTTGACAAGTAGAGTAACGTAAATGTACAGTGAGAGGAGAAAGTAAGGGTGGCCATTTTGAAGATTATCTCCTAAAGAGGAGAGAGACATTAAATATACAAAAACGGGAAAATACTAGGTAATGAGAGCTGCTCAGAGAATTGAAAGAGGATGACTTGACAGAAAATGACCTATAGATTGAGGGACTTGTCAGGGAAAATCTCTCTGAGAAAATGATATTTAAATATCCTAAAAGGCAAGAAATGTCCAGCTGTGTAAGGTCTAGGCAGGAGGAAGATCTAGTAAAAGCTCTAAAAGGGGGATGAGCTGAGCATGTTTAAGAACTAGAAATGAGTGTATGTTAGGGGTTTAGACAAAGAGAGAGCAGGAGGGTAAGGAAGAGGGTAGACAGGCAGGAGGGGCCATATCAAGTGAACTAGGGGAAGAAGATTGGACCATACTCCCAGCCCAGCTCATGAAAGCCACTGAAGGGTTTCAAGCAGACAAGGGACACAGTACAACTTACATTATTAAAAGGTCCCTCTGGCTGCCTCATAGACAACAGGCTGTGAAGAAAAGTATGGAAATAGCAAGACCTGTCAGGGGGCGGCAGCAGGAGCCCAGGACAGAGGACATGGTGGCTTGCTCTGGGTGCTGGCTGCCAGGAGGAGGAAAAGCAGAGATAAATTTGGGAAATGGACCAGCAGGCAGTCCTGAGGATTGAGCCTGTTTTGTCTTGGTTCAGTCTCCTTCATGCCTGGATGATCAAAACTCCTGCACATTCCTCACCCAAACTCAGACCTCAGAGCTAGTGCCCCTCCTTAAACTGGCATTTTAGAGTTTTCTAGATAATTTTAAATTCATTGTATTTGCATATCAGGGAGCCCTTCATGACAGGCTCTGCCTTCCCATGTGTTAGATCTATTTCCTGTCCTTGTCCCCCATCTGCCCTTTGCTCCAGCCATGCCTAATTTTTCTGTTCCCTGATCCCATCAGCCTGTGCCTGGCATGGGCTGTTTCTTCTACCTAGAATCCTTCTTCTCCCTCATTCCATTATTTCACATACCCAACTTCTATTACTCCTTTAAAATATAACAGTGTCAGCTCTTCCACTAAGCCTTGTTTATTTAGATGGTTATGCAGCACGGCAGCATAGATGTCCAAGTCCTTGTTTGTCTTTTCCAGTTAACTGGGTAGGGACAGTCACTGCAACCTGGTAGAGTGTTCCAGAAGCTGACACTAGCATGTTTGCCATAGTTTGCTCTTGGAGTCTGAAAATGTACATTACAAGATCAAATCATAGCAGAAAGAGATATTTGTAGATCCTGTTATGAGGTCCTCTGTTCTTTTCAGCTGATACTGGGAGGCTACCCTCACCACCTTAGAGGCCTGCAAGTCTCCAGGGGAGAACTTACGTAAGTTCCCCATTGCTCAAGCTTCTCCAGGAAGCATCTGCCCTCTGTACTTGGGACAATCAACATCACTGCTGGTAACAGTATTTACTCCTGGCAGAAGGAGGACTCTAATCGCCATTTTCCCCTAGGAATGGTTTCTGGGAAAATCTGAAATGCTTACTGCTGGCAACACAAAGTTTAATGTGATACTTTAGGTCACAGGCTCTAAAATCCAGAGCCAGAGCTGGTCATTGCCTCTGATCTTCAGATTCTCATAGCCATTTGCCCAATGGTCTTCCCTACCTGGATGTCCACCAAACTTGGCAGATCTAAAATTGCACTCATCACCTCTCTTGCCCTCACATACCCCTGACTGGCAGTTCACCAGTGAGCAATGAGAGGATGAATCATTGGTGGATATTTTTTGGGTTACTCTCCTCTTCATTCCTATTGCCAGAATTCTGGTCCAAGTCCTTGGTTTCTCTGGTCTACATAGCCACATTGTCCCCTCCACCAACCTTCTACCCTCCTCTGCTTTCCAGGGGATCTGTCAATATGCTAATCTAACCTTGGCCTTTCCCCTGTCTGAAATATGTTAATTCCCACCACTGGTTACCAAACTGCATGCGAATCACGTAGAGAGCTTCTTAAAAGTACAGATTTCTTGTACTTTATTCTTTTTCATGGAATAAAGTGTTGCCCAATTCTAAAATAAAAAAAAATAAAATCAATAGAGATTATTGTTTTTTAAATGCAGATTCTGCTGGTTTTGGTAGCACATGCCTCTAGTCCCAGCTACTCGGAAGGCTGAGGCAGAAGGATTGCTTGAGCCCAGGAGTTTGAGGCCAGCCTGGGTAACACAGTAAGAACCTGTCTTTAAAAAAAAAATAATATTGTTTTAAAAAATGCAGATTTCTGAATCCCTTTCCGTATCCAATAAATCTGATATTCTGCTGGGTGGGGACCAACAGAAGCATGCCTTTAATTGGTGCCCAAGGATTCTGATAGAGCCTGGACATGCACCCGGAGAATAGCTGTGATCCACAGGATAAAGTTAAACTTGGTGGTTCACTCTCCCTGCCCTTCTCATGTGTCCCTTGTCCCCTGTCAGGCAAGGTCCTCCTCATCTTCCCTGCCTCCTCTACTCTTTCCCCACACACCTTGCTCTCTAAGGTACATCTCATTTTCCCCTTTGCTCTTTTTGCCTGGTGTCAGGAATGTCCTCCTGATTGACTCCCTGTATGGGGCAACTCTTAGCTATATCTTTTATAGCTGATGCAAGGTATCAGCATTACCTGGGAGCTTGTTTCGAATGCAGAATCACAGGCCCTTCCCCAGCCCTGCTGAAGCAGGCTGTCAGTGCTTCCTGTGCACATCAGCAAATAAGAAGCACAGACCTACAACGTGGTTCAAGAGCCACTCCTCCAGGAAGCCATTCCAGACACACTCATCAAGTAATCATTCTTCCAAACCAATACCAGGAATTGTGACCACCGTAATTGCAACATCTCAAAAGTTAGGACTTTCATAGTTCAGTTCCAGAGAACTGTCAGGTTTAAAGTGGCCCAAGGGATATTTTATCCCTAGGCAGCCCCCAAGTCAAGAAAATATCCTCTCTCCTTCCTGTGGTCCCATGCCTGTCTCCTACCCACTCTCTGCTGGTGCTCAGCCCACAGGAGGTGCATCATCTAGCTGGGTCCCCCTGCCTACTCTGGTTCTCTTTCAGCCCTCTCAGCCTTTCTTCTGAGAAAACAGCCAGAATGGCCTAGTCTCTTTCTGCTGGCAGGAGGAGTGAGGTCAGCAGCACCTTATAGTTTCAGTGGGTTCTGAGCCCCTCCCTGTCTTGGTAGAAATATTTCCAGGGAAAGTTCTGGATTCCTTTTCTAAGATGTAGGGCATCTATACCAAAAAAAAAAAAAAAGCCTCAGTGGATAAGAGAGAGAAGCCCTAGGTCAGCTGTCTACCAGCTGCTCTGAGTCTCAGCCAGGGCTCTGGGCAAGAAGGAGCTCAATGCTCTTGGCATCTACCTAAGCATGGAGACTGGAGATCACCAGTCTGGGGCAGGCTGGGTGTCTGGCACATGTGGAAGTTCTCATTGAAGTGTTCCCTGGAGCCATTAACTCCTTCAGGGGGACACTGGCCATCCAAGGAGCTCCCAGCTGAGTCCTGGGTTGCTTTAGCAGAAGAGTGAGGAACCGAGGCTGTGGGCCCTGGCGTGACTGTGCTCACCTAGGACATTTATGGTATATTTATTTATTTTTTAGGCTGAATGGAGGCGAGAGGGTTCTATTATTGGGTATGAGGTGAGAACTCTTTGTCATAATCTAGATTTTGATAGTGGAATATTTCCCTTCCTCATTTTAAAAATATGACTGTTTATGACATATAGGGGCCATGTATCACATGTGCCATGCAATAGTATTAGATGTTTGACTTTTTATTTTTTAAAAGCATTTCTAAAGATTAAACTCAGGGCCTCCTGCTCGCTGGATGAGTGCTCTACTACTGAGCTATATTCCAGCCCCTAGAAACTTGACTTACGTTGTACTAGTGAACATATCTTCTTCAGAGTTGAAAATGAGACCCAGAAGCTCATGTAGCTTTTAGAACCTGAAGTAGAACCTTGCACTTCTGATTGCCACCTCCCCACCCCTTCCTCTGTAGGCCTTCCAGAAGCATACCATGGAAACTTATTCCAGAGGATCTGCTATGGCCCAGTGAATTGGGGACCATCCAATGAATCATACCCTTCTTTGTTTCAGGATGCCATAAGAGGAAATCACAGAAGGAACAGCTCTTCTGAGTTTGTTTCTTCTTTGGGCAAAGAAGTGCAGTGAAGAATGTTGTCAAGTAGGAAATCAACCCAAGCTTCCACACCCTTCTGAAGAGTCCCATTGCATATGAAAATGTTTAAAGCTTTATAGTAAAGATATCTGTTTTATTCCTTCTAACCCAGTGCTTCCCAAACTTATTTTTTCTTGGCATTCTTATCAACTTCCCACAGGCACTGTGAGAAAAGCTGGGTCCCATCAGGCTGATTGTCCTCCATCAAATGTCTAGAGAATTTTTTATCGTAGGCCCAGAGTCAGACATTACTCTTAGAAAACACTGGGAACAAAGAGAATGATTCAATAATTTGAAGAAAAATAAAGGCAAGAGTTTTTGTTCTTTTGCAGGCTTTTTTCTCTTTGGCTATTCTAAATTAATAGGTTGAAGAATTGGTTTTAGTTGAATTTCTTCCCGTTAATCTTTTCCAGCACTCCAGTGCCACCAGGGAGGGTGGAAATGACTGCTTTTAATAGTGATTAGAGAGGGCCCCATGGTTAGGTCAAATCAGGACTTCACTTCCTCCCCTTCTGTGTGTGCATTAGCGAAGCCTGTAAGAATGCTTCTCCATGGCCACTGATCCCAGCCAGGAGCCTTCCAGGAGCCTGGACAGCTGGCAGCCGCTCTTACCAGAGCTCTACCACCAACCTCCCCCTCTTCGTTCATCCTCCTGTCTCCCTACCCTCTTACTTCTCTGTGATTCTACCCTGGTTAGAAATTTCTTATTGGTTTAATGGTTTACAGAAAGAAGGCCTTGAAGTTCTGCTCAATTGGTATTTGAATGCAGATGGAAACACACTGTAGCTCTTTACTTAGAACAGTGATGCACTCTCCTCCTATAGTCCTCAGAACTAAAAAGGGAGAGGGGTTTGGGCAACAGGAAGGACAGGCTTAGCCCTCAAGGTAACCAAGGTGCAGGTTGATTTCTCATCCATACCCACTTGCTCCCCCTCCTGTCCATCCTTGGTCCTCACTCTCTTCTGTGGGCTCACGTCTGTCCCACTCTGACGCAGTTTTAAGAGATAGGGCCATAGGAGGAGGGACTGGCAGATTTGTGCAACCTTCGCAGGCTGCTACTTGAACCTCTGGGCTACTATCTGCTGGGTAAGATTGGGCTTGTGAGATATGACTTGCTAGGGCAACAGAGAGATGCTCAGCTCCCTCTGCCTGCTTCACAGGACACAAAAACAATGTGACCAAGAAGGACAGTTTGCAGAATCAATGGCAGGACACCAGCTGAGAGGCAGCTCTGAGATGGGCTTCTGGAGCTTCCCTCACTTCCTCCAGCCCACAGTGTGTGTCTTCCTTCCCTGTGACTTCAACACCTGCCTAGTTCAACCTTCCCTCTCTCAGGATTCATACCTCCTGACCTCATCACCTTCCACTTATTCCTCCTTATTTCCAAAACAATGTCTCACATCCATCTGTCTCTCTTCTGTGGCCTCTGCCAGAGTTTGAGTCTCTATTTTCCCCTGCCATTAGTAGTCATGTCTCTCCTTCTTCTCTTTGGTGGCTTCCCTGAACTAAAAGTCTTTTCAGTGACCCATTTTCTGGCCCCTGCCCCATCTCAGACCCTGTCTCTGCTCACTGTAAGAGGCTTGCTTCCTGTCAGTTCTGAGCAGGGCTCGCCCGAGGAGCCTGAGACAGTGCAGTCACTTGGGACCCAGCTCCCGGAAGGAGCCATGTGCCTGGGTGTAATGCACTGTTGTCACCATCTTGAATCTGTGTTCTTTAAGTGAAGTTAGATGGGAAAATGGGACATGCCATCTGTACTGGACTGGGAACCTCACCAAGTCTGTATTCCCACCTCCTGCCATCCCCTTCCTCCCTGGCCAGGTACATTGGCAGAGGGAAGCCCACATTCTGCCATTGTCCTTTACCCCTGAAAGGGGCTTGGGTTGGGTGACAAGGAAGGCTGGAGTGAGGCGTGTTGGGGTGGCATCTCTGTATAGGCACAGCAGAGTCTTCTCTGCCTACTAGGGAGCCCCTGGTGCCTTTGGCAGGGTCTCTCATCCTGTCTGGCCCAATGCAGATACTAAGCACGTCCCAGGACAGAGGTCATAATCTTGTGGGGTTTCCCATCTGCCGTGGGTAGGGGTAATGAGCCCCTGGTGTGGAAACTGATTCTCCCACCCCAGCCAGGGTCACATTTTCATTTGTTTATTAAATGGACTTATCAAAATTTACAGCCAGTACTTGTTCTAACAGTTTTGGGGCCTCCGTCCAGATGCTCATCCCCTGGCTGTCTTTCCCATCTTTAGGGCCATGCACAGCCCACCTCCTCAGATAGTTCTACCCTCCTGCTCTTATCCAAGGCAGCCCCAACCTGTTTCTGTGTTTGTTTTCTTCATATTGTGCATCATAATTTGTAATAATGCATTTGTTTTGTTGCTTGTATTGTATTCTGCACAAATATTAAGCTCCAGGAGGGCAGGTTGCTACCTGTCTTGTTCATTTAGATCCATGTCACTTATCAGTCTTCAGTACAGTGTTTGTCATGTAGTATATGCTCAACAAATATTTGTTGAATTAATAAATAAATTTATTTCAAATACTGCATGGAGAATAAATAACAAACACATCCTGTATGCTTAAATTAATAACATTTTATGGAAGATTTTTTAAAAGAAAATATTGGGGACAATTATACACAAATAATAATACAAATCCTCTAGCCGGATACAATGGCACATGCCTATAATCTCAGCAATTTAAGAGGCTGAGGCAGGAGAATCACAAGTTCAAAGCCAGTCTGACAATTCAGCAAGACCCTATCTCAAAAAATAAAAAAAAATACAAAAAGGGCTGTGAATGTAGCTCAGTAGTAAAGCACCACTGGGTTGAACTCCAGTACTAGAAAAAAAATTCTGCAAATATTATTTTTTAAGTTGCCCTTTTTCTCTCCAAAACAAATCTGCAAGGATCTTTTCATATTGGTCTAATAGATCAATTCATCATTTTTAATTGTTAAATGGTTTTCCACAGTGTGCTGTAGCAACACATTTGAGTTGTTTCCTACTGTTGAACAACTACGTTATTTAATCTTTTGCTGCTGCAAGCAATGCCTCCCCATGCATAAGTGTAAGAATTTCTCAAAGGTAGATTGCAGAACAAATAATTGCTTGGTTTGCACAGTTTGCATAGTGTTTTTTGGGGAGTGGATGTGGGTGGGAGGGGTACTGGTAATGGAATCCAGGGGTGCATAACCACTGAGCCACATCCTAGCTCTTTTTAAAATATCTTATTTAGAGACAGGTTCTCACTAAGTTGCTCAGGGACTCACTAAGTTACTGAGACTGGCTTTGAACTCGTAATCCTCCTGGCCTCAGCCTCCCAAGCCACTGGGATTACAAGTGTGTGCCGCCATGACTGGCTGGGTTTTCACATTTTAAAAAATAGAATAGATATATGCTTTTGAACCATGGCATCTCCTTGGAACCCCTGAAAGGCAAGGTCAGCGAGGTGGTGTGGATCTGAGTTGACAGATGGACTGACCCTGTCACTGTTGCTGTGTTGCTTCTTTGGCCTTCTCATTTCCCTTGGTTAATATATTGAAAGTTCTAGCAATGACTCGTCTCAAATGTTTTCCCCTTCTATGTTTCTACTCAGTAACTTTCTCTTCTTCATGGGAGTAGGATGGAATTGGACCAGGAAGGACTTGAAAAAGGTATAAGAGCTGAGAGTGGTGGTGTACACTTATAATCCCAGCTACCTGGAAGGTTGAGGCAGGAGGATCACAAGTTTGAGGCCAGCCCCACGAACTTAATAAAGGCCTTGAGCAACTTAGCGAGACCCTGTCTCAAAATAAAAATTAAATGGGCTGGGAATGTTGTTCAGTGGTTAAGCATTCCTGGCATACACACACACACACACACACACACACACACACACACACACACACACACACAAGTATAAGAAATTATTTGTTTAAAAATAGCAAAGGGGGCTGGGGATGTGGCTCAAGCGGTAGCGCGCTCACCTGGCATGCATGTGGCCCAGGTTCGATCTTCAGCACCACATACAAACAAAGATGTTGTGTCTGCCGAAAACTAAAAAATAAATATTAAAATTCTCTCTCTCTCTCTTTTGAAAAAAACAGCAAAGGGGCTTGGGTTGTGGCTTAGCAGTAGAGCGCTCGCCTCGAATGTGCAGGATCCTGGATTTGATCCTCAGCACCACATTAAAAAGAATAACTAAATAAGTGAGACAAAGGTATTGTGTCCAACTAGAACTAAAAAATTAAATATTTCTAAAAAAATATCCAGAGTATATAAAGAACTCAAAAATTAAACAACAAGAAAAATAACCCAATCAACAAATAGACCAAGGACCTGAACAGACATTTCTCAGAGGAGGACATACAATCAATCAAGTACATGAAAAAATGCTCACCATCTCTAGCAGTCAGAGAAATGCAAATTAAAACCACCCTAAGTTACCATCTCACTCCAGTAAGAATGGCAGCCATTATGAAGTCAAACAACAATACGTGCTGGCGAGGATGTGGGAAAAAGGGTACACTTGTACATTGCTGGTGGGACTGCAAATTGGTGCGGCCAATTTGGAAAGCAGTATGGAGATTCCTCGGAAAGCTGGGAATGGAACCACCATTTGACCCAGCTATTCCCCTTCTCAGACTATTCCCCAAAGACCTTAAAAGAGCGTACTATAGGGATACAGCTACATCGATGTTCATAGCAGCACAATTCACAATAGCTAGACTGTGGAACCAACCTAGATGTCCTTCAATAGATGAATGGATAAAAAAAATGTGGCATTTATACACAATGAATTATTATTCAGCACTCAAAAATGACAAAATCATGGCATTTGCAGGGAAATGGATGGCATTAGAGCAGATTATGCTGAGTGAAGCTAGCCAATCCCTAAAAAACAAATGCCAAATGTCTTCTTTGATATAAGAAGGGCAACTAAGAACAGAGCAGGGAGGAAGAGCATGAGAAGAAGACCACCATTAAACAGGAACAAAAGGTGGGAGGGAAAGAGAGAGAGAAGGGAAATTGCATGGAAATGGAAGGAGACCCTCATTGTTATACAAAATTACATATAAGAGGAAGTGAGGGGAAAGGGAATAAAAACAAGAGAGAGAAATGAATTACAGTAGATGGGGTAGAAAGAGAAGATGGGAGGGTAGGGTAGGGGAGGGGGGATAGTAGAAGATAGGAAATGCAGCAGAATACAACAGACACTAGTATGGCAGTATGTAAAAACGTGGATGTGTAATCGATGTGATTCTGAAATCTGTATATGGGATAAAAATGGGAGTTCATAACCCACTTGAATCAAATGTATGAAATATGATATGTCAAGAGCTTTGTAATGTTTTGAATAACTAAGAATAAAAAATAGCAAAGAAATACTGCTTGGAGTTTTCTTTATATTTATTTATTCTAATCAGTTATACATAATAGTAGAAAGCTCTTTGATTCATTGTACAATATAAAGAATTTTTCACTTCTCTGGTGTGCATGAAGTAGAGTTACACCATTCATGCAATTATATATGTACCTAGGATAATGATGTCCATCTCATTCCACCATCTTTGATTTTTATTTATTATTATTATTATTTTCTGGGGATTGAACTCAGGGGTGATATACCCCTAAGCTATGCCCCTAGCCCTTTAAATTTTTTATTTTGAGACAGAGTATTGCAAAGTTTCCCAGGTTGGCCTCATAAGTTATGATCCTTCTGCCTCAGTCTCCTGAATAGCTAGGACTATAGGCACCCATGCATCACTTCCAGCTTTGATCTTTATTTACTGAAAAATCTGATTCTAGCTCCTGTTGTTGAAATGGACAATGGGAAGGCTTGGAGCCACCCTAGAGTCTATCATGCACTAACTCAATAAGTATTTAAGGAGCATGTTCCAGGCATGTGAGGTTAATCAGAACTCGGATTAATCAGAACATCACTGGTCCTAATGGAGAGGTGGGGTCTTGGGAGCTCCCTGCTGTGAAAATCGATGACTATGTAGTTGGTACAATGGACTAAATCATGTTCTCTCAAAATTCGAATGTTGAATCCCTAACTTCCAATGAAGGCTTTGGGAGGTGTTTAGGTTTAGATGAGGTTATGAGGGTGGGATCTGATCTGATGACATTAGTGCTTTTATGAGAAGAGACACTAGTGTGCACTTGTGTGCACTCTCTCTGTTTCTCTTTCATCTATCATGAGAAGACTTGGAGAAAAACAGCCAGAAAGAGAAATTTTACCAGGACAAAATCAGTTGGCATCTTGACCTTAGACTCCCTAGCTTCCAGAACTGGATGGAAAGCTTAGGGAATTGGAACACTTCCCAACCTCCAGAACCACCTGGACTATGGTAATTTTTTATGGCATCACAAACAGACTAAGGCAGTTAGAACCTGGAAAGTGCCGTGGGAGGTATATGGGACTTTGGGGCAGTGACTAGTAACCAAAACTGGTACAGAAATATTTCAATATTTTAACCATTGACACTAATCTACTGTGATGTATCAACACTGTTCATAGAGTTCAAATTTTAATAAGAGACAGATAACATACAAAATAAAATAAAGAATGTGTCGAGAGCTGTTTTCTGGTATGGAAAAGAATAAAGTAGATGACAGGATTAGAAAGTGTCCTAGGGAAGCTGAATATTTATGTTGCAGGAAGAAAGAAAGAGAAAGGCATGGTGTCCATCCTCAAGGGGCACTTGCCAGAAGCTGCATATACTGCTTACACTGAAAGCCTCTTGCTAGAGAGAAGATGGGAAACACAGTTACATTGGGAAGCATCCACCACTGAGGATGGAGAGAACTACTGCAGAGCAACAGACATGAACTGTGATTGGATTGTGAGGTGGAAAGAAAGATAATTTTTCAGGATCTGTCAGAATACAGCTCTCTTTTGCCTCTCACATTTGTGGATGTCTTGCAAACTGAGGTACTTGCTGCCTGGACTATCTTTCTAAGAATGTTTGTATAGCAAATAGTCTTAGAAAACAGAGGTAATGTCTCCCTCTGGAGCAAAGTGCAGGCAGCTTAGTGTCCAGTGTCATAAAGATGGTGTCTCCCACAGAACAGCTCAGGAGACTTACCGCCCATTAGGAATCTAATTTCCCAAGCTCAGGGCTCTCTCCAGTGTGACCCCTGTGTGGGCAAGTGTCACCTGGCCTTCTTTGCAGTAACCTGTGGGGATTGTTGCTAAAGAAAAGGGCATGGGAATATATGTTTATTTAAATATTCTCAGATGACCAGGGAAAAATGGGACCTTTAGAATGGAGAGAGCTGGCAGGTATCCACCTTAACAAAGTGATCAAAGTCAGCACTTCCCTATAATTTCACCTTTATAAAAACAAAAAATTAGGGAAAATGGAAGGAAATTCTGGGACCCTGTGGAGGATGGATTGGAGGGAAGATGGAGCCTGCTTTGGACCACTGGGTTAGGGTCTCTGTCTCCTGATAACCTTCTGCATCACTCACCACAGTTGCTCCCTGCAACAGCGCCTCCTCTGTCCCCACTGTAGTTGGTCTTCCCCGGGCAGCCTGGCACATGGACTAGCTTCTTGGGACCCCCCCAGCATTCCAGCTGGCATCTAGAGAGAAAAGATGTGTCAGCCCAGCCGTGGCACTGGCTTGCAATTCAAGTGACTGGGGAAAGCTGAGGCAGGAGAATTGCAAGTCTGAGGCCAGCCTCAGCCACTTAGTGAGGCCTTCAGCAACTTGGAGAGACCCTGTCTCAAAATGATAAATAAATAAATAAAAAGGGCTAGGGATATGGCTCAGTGGCAAAGCACCCTTGGTTCAATCTCTTGTAAGAAAAGAGGGGGGGGGAAGGAAAGAGGTGTCTAACCTCTGCTTCCTTTTGAAAAATCCTGGGGAATGGCTCTAAATAGCTCAGCTTGGATCATGTGTCTACTCTTGAGTAAGAAAAGGGCAGAGAGAGAAGAGGTGTGCTTACACACAGCATTGAAATAAACAAACAAAAAGAAATAGCATAGGCCTCAGGAGGTAAGGAGTGATTTGACCGCATGAAACTAAAGATACAGGTGGTGCACACCTGTAATCCCAGTGACTCAGGAGGCTGAGGCAGGACTATTGCAAGTTCAAAGCCAGCTTCAGCAACTTAGAGAGGCCCTAAGGACTTAGTAAGACCTGGCCTCAAAATAAAACATTAAAAAAGGTTGAGGATGTGGCTTAGTGGTTAAGAGACCCTGGTATCAAAAAAGAAAGAAAAGATACAAGGAGGGAGAATCACACACAGGAATATGAGGAGGAGAGAAGTAGAGGATTCCAACTAGAGTGACTATAATGTACATGGTGAAGCCATTAACTGAAAGAGAACATAAGAAGACAAAACAGTTTGGATGCTGTTTTGAACTTGATTAACTTAGAAACTTAGGGGCATCAAGGGAGAGAAAAGACACAGATTGTTGGAAATACAATTCTGTAGCTCAGAAGTATTGGTAGTACCAACTGGTGGACCAAGATGTGAGAGTACTAGCTTCCTCCGCAGAATGTGGTAGGATGCCACCAGGTCTTGTGGCCTGGCAGCAGAGCCCTCCCTTGTCACCCAGGCCCATTGGCAAGAAAGACCCTGGCTAATTATGAGGGAGTAGAAGCTAGGAGTCACAAGGAAGACATTTTTGGGCAGATGCCTCAGCCTTCAGTGACTCAGCAAGGGCAGCTCCTACTGCTCATTCCAGAGCACACTGGGAGTTGTTGAGCAAATATTTGAAGAGCGTTGAGTTCCTAAAAGCCTGCCATGAACTGAGCCCCTCAGCTGCAGAGCCGTCAACCCTGTGTAGGCAGCTGTCAGCTGTCAACTCTGGCTTTCCTGAAAAGACCTCCTGCCAAGAAGTGTGTCATAGGGGAAAGAATAAATGGGAAGATAACTGGACTACTGGAGATCTGGAGTAAGTCAGACGTGAGTTTGAATTCTAATTTCCTCATCCACAGAGTGTTCAACATAAATGTTCCTTCTTCCTGGGAGTCAGTAAAGTAACAGAGTGCAGGGCTGGCCACATGGAAATGCCAGGCACATGGGAACTGCTGTTACCCAGGGGTGTCTGAGCAGAGCTGAGGTTGATGCCTCCAGTCCTGTACCTCTCAAACCTCCTGGGGCAGTTTCCAGGCACAGAGCAGAGCTGCCTCCACTGATATCCAAGGATGCTACAAGAAGCAGAGGCTGGGGGAGGGAGCTGGGGCTTCACAGAAGAAGTTGCACACCTAAAATAAACCCAGGCAGGAGACTCTGAGAATTTCCTGTAATTTTCACTGTAAATGTCCTATTTATAAAGCTGAGTCACTGTTGTTTGGTGCATGGAGACAGGCCCTAGCAGGAAATGAGGAGTGCACACAGAGACACAGTCTAACCCACAGGCTTTGGGGAATGCCTGGGTCTGGCCTGGGCCTGGCTGCCTGGCCCCTTGAAGCCCTTGACAAGCCCTTGGGTTGGGTTACTGGACCAGGTTAATTTATTTCATCCCTCACTGGCCCTTTTTCTGTCTTCTTTGCTGCCAAAATAGTTTCTCTGTCTCCCTCTCTCCTTCTACCCTATCCCTCACTCTCATTCTCTCCCCTTCTCTCCCACCCCCCTCTCTTTCTCCCTCCTGTACATTGACAAGAAGAGTCTGGCCTCTTCATGCAGGCAGTGACAGGTCTGTCTCCATGGGAGACCTAGGGGGCCAGGCACCTAGTGGGATGAAGGGCATCTATTTCCTTGCAAAAACAGATCTGTCTGGATGTCTGTGCTCATCCCAGTCTCCACAAAAAAGCAAATTCTCCTGAAGATTCTGGGACAGTATTACAGACAGTTAAGGGGCAAAAGGGGAGAAGAAGGCAGCAAAGTACAACCACAACCAGTGTGTTTGGCATTTTACCCAGAGCAAGCTCTTGAAGGAGGGACTGGGAGGCAACACAAAACCCTCCTCACTTCCTGATTTTACAGCCACTCAGCCAGCCACTGAAATCAGGTTCACCAATCAGGGCTGTTAAACCACATCCTGCCTCCAGTGCCCCCAGAGTGTGCCGGGCAGAGGGCAGCCTAGTTCATCTCTCAGCAGTGCAGAGAAGTTTCCAAACTACTTAGCTATAGCTTTTCATTAAACAATCTGGCTGCTGAGTAATACATTCCCAGTGCTACTGACATGCCTCAACAAACTTCTTTGGGACCATGCTCAGGGACCCACCTCTGTGTGCCCTGTGAGTTCAGCTTTGACTTCCAGGAGCTCTGGAATGTGGGAGGTTGGGACCCTGAGAAGTTCTTGGGCTCTGGCAGCTTTGGGTGTCATGGTCATAGCAGTGCCATGACTCCTGATGGGCTGAGAGTCCATTAACTGGTCAGCATGGGCAGGGGATCCTCAGTGCTCAAGTCTGTCTCCAGGGCTAGAGCTCCTCCCTCTTGTCCCATATTAGGAGGCCAAAGGTCTAGGTCTTCTATGGGTCTTTCAGTCCAGCCAATCTTCTCGAACCTAAGGCCCTTTTTCTGTCCCTGATTCTTCTTCTTCTTCTTCTTTTTTTAAATGAGAAACAAGCAAATCAGGTTTTCTTGAGAGTTTTTTTTTTTGAGAGAGAGAGAGAGAGAGAGAGAATTTTTAATATTTATTTTTTAGTTTTCGGCAGACACAACATCTTTGTTTGTATGTGGTGCTGAGGATGGAACCTGGGCCGCACGCATGACAGGCAAGCACGCTACCGCTTGAGCCACATCCCCAGCCCTGCACCTGATTCTTCTTGGTCCCATACTGACCACTGACTTGGGCAAAAGCCCCTTCAGCTCCTATTCCTTTTTCTTTTCTCCATCTTCTTCTTCCTTTCTATATCCCTTCCCCTCTTTTTGTACCCCTCCCCCTTAACAAAACTTTAGGCTACCTTTTCTCCATCTAGTGACCTGAGAGCAAATCTCTGAAGCTATGGGAGCCCAGACATTAGCATCTCAGGGGCCCAGGCATTTCCACTCCTCCCCAGGGAATCACTTCCCTCATCCCCACCACTCACCAGTTGCAGAGACTAAAGAGGCAGGGGTTGCTTCTTACTGTAGCAGCAGAAAAACAAAATGTCCACCAACTCAGAGATAACAAAGATTCAAGCATATTAGAGCCAGTTAGATTCTGCAAGCTTTCCAGACACAAGACCGACCTGCAAAAATCAACAGCATCTCTCTCCACCCACAGTAGTGCTAGAAATTATTACTACAAAGATATCATTAACAATAGCAACAAGAATTACAAAATATGTAGGCATTAACTCAGAATACACAAAACTTCTGAACACATTTTTTTAAGCTCTAATAAGGAAACAGAAAATGATCTGAATAAATAGATTCCATGCTTTTGGATTTGGCAACCTCTTATAAGATGACATATTGGATAGCTTTATTAAAGACCTAATTATATTAACAATTAACCTTTAAACTCATTACAATGCCAATCAAAATTCCAGTTGGATTTCTTTTTGAGGGACTAAATAAATAAATAAACTTTTAAAAAGAAGAGTAAAGGGATGAATTCCCCAGTCAAATATATTACAAAACCACAATAGCAACAGTGTGGCACTGGCTTAGCTACAGTATAATAGACCAATGGGACAGAACAGAAGGCTCAGCAACCCAGCCGTGAACTGTGTATATTCAAGCATGTGTCACTTAATGGCGGGGATGTCTTCTGATAAATGCATCCTTAGGCAGCTTTGCCATTGTATGAACACAGGTAGTGTATTTACACAAACCTGATGGTAAGGGTCCATCGTTTAATGTGGCCTCTTGATACACTCCAATCCAGAAACACAGTAAAAGTGGGGATGTAGCTCAGCAGTAAAGCACTTCCCTAGCATGCACAGGACCCTGGGTTTAATTCCCAGCACCATTTTAAAATAAAAACAAAACCAAACACAGTAAATACCAAGTTTATGAGGGTACTGTTGGTGTAACAGGGCATTTTATTTTACAGTAATTTAAAAAATATAAGTACAAAGACTACACTTTAAACTAATGAATTTTTCAGCTCTTGTTAATTATCTCATGTAATCGCTGTCATATATTAGTCTGACATTGATCAAAGTGCTCCTAGGCAGCACCTATCCATACATAAAGAGAGCATTCAATAAACAAATTCTAGCCAGATGCAGTAGTGCTCACCTGTAATCTCAGCTACTCACCAGTCTGAAGCAGGGGGATTGCAAGTTTAAGGTCAGCCTGGGCAATTTAGCAAGACCCCGCCTAAAAGTAAAAAATAAAAAGGTCTGGGATGTAGCTCAGTGGTAGAGCACTTGTCTAGCATTCATGAGCCCCTGAATTCAATCCCCAGTGACACACACACACACACACACACACACACACACACACACACACACACACGCGCGCGCACACACACACGCACACACACAAAACACAGGTTCTCTATGGGTTAAAACATCAGTTAAGGTTTTGTTGGGATAGTCTGCTATGTTGCTATCTTTGTAACTAGTATACCTAAGGCACATACCAAAATATGTGCCTTGGATCCCAGTTTGACTTAGAAAGAACTACCTAAAACAGACCATGGAGAGAACAGTACTCAATGTTCTACTGGTTTGACTTTCTGGAGATGTCCCTGAAAGTCAGAAGCAACAACACCTCCCTGTGGTTTGTGCACAAGACTCCAAGGCTTCTCTTTCTCCCTGCAGGAAACTAGCTCATTAGCTAATGCGCACATGAGTTCCAATAGCCAGAAGAGCTGAAGGAGACAGACTTGGGCTGAGACAAAAAGAGAGAGTCCATTCTGGCCAAACAGGCCTTTTCTGAGTGTCCAGCAATGCTAGAGAAAGAATGTTTGTGTTGGTAGCCCACCTCCCAAATTCACATGTTGAAATCCCAACCCTGCAGAGTGATGGTGTTAAAAAGGAGGCCAGTGGGAGGTGATGGGGTCACTCCTGAATGGTGTTGGTGCCCTTTTAAAAAAAAGGCCCTTGAGAGAGGCCTTGCCCTGTCTATTACATGAGGATGCAGTAAGAAGGTGCCACCATGACTGGAAGCAGGACCTCACCAGACATCCAATCTTCCAGCACTTTGGTCTTATACTTCCTAGCCCCAAAACTGTGAGAAATAAAATTCTGTTGTTTTAAACTACCCAGTCTATGGTATCTTGTTATAGTAACTTGAATGTACTAGGACCAGCAACTTTTGCCTCAATTAATTCCACGAAGATGTTCAGCTCTCCTGAATTCCTAAAAGCACAAAGAATTTTAACAAAACAAGGGTTGCTAGGGTTAGGGTCAGGGTCAGAGTTAGCATTAGGGTTAGACAATTATAAAAAATTTTAACAAAACCATAAAAATCAAATCTCATGGATTTTGCTTCCAACTCTCTTTTACTTTCTAGTCACTCATTTAGCTTTTCCATAAGGAAACCTTCCTTCCTCTTGTTTTAGACTGGATTAGTCTGGCTTGTGCTGCCAGGAAAGGACCCATTCAGAACAGTGCCATGTGTTAAATGCCCCTTTGGTGAGCGCTTGCCGGAGCATCTCATGGGCAACACCAAGGGAATAATAACATGAACAAGCCTACATATCACCAGACTATAAAATTCATTAAAATATTGAAGAGTTTGAAGACTTAATGACCCAGCAAAGATGGAAAGTATGTTTCAATGCAGATCTCAGTCATTAAAAATGCATTTGGTACACCACATTTGCCTACTCTGAAAATGAAGAAAAGTGCATTTAGGGCAAGACTACCACAGCCCCCCAAGAGGATGGGTTAGGAAATGGGAGGGACACTCCTCATTGGGTACCCAGTGAGGCAAAAGCTCCAAGGTGGTCAGATTGCCTGTGTGAGGGCTGGTGGCACTATCATGGTTCAAACCTGCAGCCAATCCACCACTCTGGAGACTTCTGAACTGTGGGAGAGGCAGAAAGTATTTTCTGAGAGAAATGCCCCTCACAGGGGAAGATTCCAGAAGGAGTCTGGCTTGCCAGAAACAGCAAGAGGTAAGGCAACTGGAGAAAAGTATATGGAAAGAAACTTAAAAGAGGCTAAACGGCTCCCCTTCTGAATATGTGCTGCTTCTTTCTTCACAGATCTTCGCTACTTCATGCATGGTCAGGACTGCCATAACGAGGGGCTGCAGACTGGCTGGCTTAAACAGTGGAGATTTATTTCTTAGTTTTGGAGGCCTATAGTGTGAGACCAGGTGTCGCAGGGTTAGTTTCTTCTGAGGGCTGTGAAGAATGTGTCCCAGGCATCTCTCTTTGGCCTATAAATGGTCATCTTACCCCTGTGTTTTCACATGGTTTTCTCTCTGTACATGTCTGTGTCCTTATTTCCTCTCCTTATAAGGACACCAGACAGAATGGATTAGAGCCCACTCCGAATGAGCTCTGTGAAGAACCTGTCTCCAAATACAGTCACATTCTGAAGTATTGGGCGCTATGACTTCAGCATATGTATTTGAGAGGTGGGACAGAGTTCAACCCTTAATGCGTACTAAATGAGCATAACACATCTGAAAGGAATGTTTGTGGAGGGTGGGGTTATTTCATTGTACAGAGAAAATTAAAATTTCAAAGTGTATGAAGTGCTAGGCTTTTCTGAGTAGTTGAAAGTCCAACTCACAAAATCTCCTGTTGACCCACCACCTGGACTGTAAGGTGGCAAAGGCAGGGCTGCCAACTATGAGTCAATTACTGTGATCTTGAAGAAATGACATAACCCTCCCAAGCCTCACTTTTCTCATTTGTAAACCAAAGGAATTTAGTTGGTGAGTTGAATTTCCTAATTGGCACTCCAGCCTCCTGTGAGCTTTCCTGTATGACAGAGGAAGAAAGCTTAAAAACTATGTTTTCTAGATCCGTTTGCAGCTAGAATTCTTGTTATGAATTAAATCCCCTGATAAGACATACTGGCATGAAACTTGGAGGACAAGCAGGAAGCAGATGCCATCTTCCTGTTGCTATGTCTGCTGCCAAGGCTGTTCAGTAGTGTGGGGAGGAGGCTGTGGAGGCTGGAGTTAGCATTCTTGTCTCACAAGCAGGATGAGGGTCTTGAAGAGCAGTTATAGTGAAGGGAGCATCATCAGTGGAGTCCCCAGGAATGCTCCCCCCAAAATATATGTAGGCCAGCAAAAATACAAAAAATACACGCAGGCATGTTCACTATACACTGCTCTCACAGCAAAAAACCACAACAACCTAACTATCCATCAATGGTGAACTGGTTAAACACAGTGTGGTATGTCCACACACACAGTGGAGTGCCGAAGAGCTCTCTAAAAGAATAGAAGACTATTTTCTTCTGCTGCTATGAGGTGATCTCAAGATATTTAATTAGTGGCAAAAAGCAAAGTAGAGGCAAAGACACAAAGCACCTTGCTGTTTAAGAAGGGGGATATGTATGTATATTTAAAAGAAAATTATCTTTTTTGTGTGTGTGTCAGGGATTCAACCCAGGGGTGCTCAACCACCGAGCCACATCCCCAGCCATTTTTATTTTTTGAGACAGGGTCTTGCTAAGTTTCTTAGGGCTTCACTAAGTTGGTGAGGCTGGCCTTGAACTTATGATCCTCCTGCCTCTGCTTTATAATTCACTGGGATTATAGGCATGTGCCACTACCATTTGTTTAAAAGAAATCTTGAAGAATAAACAAACCAAAAAGAGGTGCTCCTGTGACATCTCTTTTTGGTAAAAGTAGAGTGACTAAGATGTCAGGTCCCAAACTCTGGCAGTGAAACTAGAAACAAAGGGACTGACTCTACTTCTCCTGCCCACTTTCTCCTGCCCAGTGCAGAAAGGAAAAAAGGAGAAGACAGATGGTTGGGGAAGATGGGGAAGGGACATTAAGATTTACTGAGCACCTGCCATTTAAATCATGCAGCTAGGTACTTTAGATGCATTTTTTTCTCCTTTAATCTTTTATACCTTTGCCTTGAGGTAGGTATTTTTATGATCTCTATTTTATAGATAAACAAAAACAAGAAGAAGGTAAGCAACTTGATCAAATTCATAAAGCTAGTACAGCAGGGGACATTTATCTATGGGGGGTTAAGTTCCAAGACCCCCATTAGATGCCTGAAAACTCAGGTTGTATCAAACCCTGTGGTTTAATGACTTGCCATCTTAAAGAAGCATATTTTTTTGCACACTTGCATTTTGAGGCGCAGCAGCAAAATGCATGAATTTTTTACATTTTTTTCACAAATAGATGGTTCTTTCTTCCTGTAGATTTTAGCAAGTTTGGCATACCATCCTTTAATTTCCTCATTAAATGGAGATCTTTTACCTTTTCATTTAAAGGAAGCATTCATAGCTTTGGGGTCCTTATTAGTCAAGACAAGTTTAATTGAACATAAGCACCTTGATACAGGGACAAAGGATCTGATGGTTGAGACAGCTACTGGGTGAGTAACAAGAGGGAAGCATATATAACATATATATCACTGGACAAAGGGAAGATTCATGATCTGAGTGGAACCACATAATATTTCATCATGTCACTCAGAGGCACACAATTTAAAACTTATGCACTGTTTGTTTATGGAATTTCCCATTTATTATTTTCAAACTACAATTTGACTATAGGTAACTGAGACCATGGAGTGTGACATCAAAGATAAGGAAGGACTATTGTCAAGTGCCAGAACAGGGCTTTGCACTCTGGCCTAGCATCACAGGACCCCAGCTCTATATCATTGTCTTGCTGGGCTGCCAGATTGACCTCTTAGGCAGTGGGAGATTCAAGTGCCTCCGTAGGATACTAGTTTCTGTCGTCTTTACACCATTCTTAGATGAAGCCCTCAGGCCTGGGTGCAAGAGATGGGCCCCAAGCCAGGGAATCTTCTTGCCTGCCAGTTTACACAGCCAGCTGGAGAGAGAGAGGAGAAAAGAGAGAGTGCCTTTAAGCCACTGGATTTTCATTTGATTCCAGGTCCTCTCTTTCTCAGAAATTCTCCTTTAACTAGTATGTGGTGCAGCCTTGGCATGGGAGTGACCCTAACGCACAGCAGAGTTTGAGAATCACCATTCTTGCTGTTTCTGAGTGTTGTTGGTGGTGCCAATGACATCACATGGGAGCTTGTTGGAAATGAGGAATCTCTTGCCCCACTCAAGACCTACTGAATCAGCAACATGGAGGTGGGGATGAAGAGAAGGGAGCCAGCATTTCTTACGTGATTCTGCTGCATCCTACAGTTTGAGAATCTCTTCTCTAAACAAAAAACTAAAGAGATCATCACCTGTCATGGTTTGATTTGTCAACGGTCATATACTGTGATATTGATTACAAAGGTAAATTTGATGGACCCAGGGAATGAGACTGTCCATGTGTCCCCTAAGAATTAAATATTTAGGCCCATGAGAAAGTGTTTAATTATAATTTGGGATCAAATGGAATTCACTGCAGCACCTGAGAAGGGGAGCAGCCTTATAAAACTATGATGATACAACTCAGCAGCTGTGTGCCAGGAGCTGCTTCAGAAAGTCTTGCTGGCCAAGGGAGAACATGATCCTTGAGGACAGGAAGGCAGAGTGAACAGCTGAGGGGACTCAGCAATCTCTTTAGTCAAGGCTTCTCACCTTGGATGGTGTATTGCTCTCTTTGGACTCTCTGCCATCCGGCCATCCATTCTCTCTCGGCGTAGAAGATCAAAGTCTGAAATCGAGGTAGATGCAGGGCTGCTTCTTCTGAAGGGTCTGAGCTCTCCACCTCTCTCCCAGCTTCTCTAGGCTTATAGGGATATCACTCCAATCTCTGCCTCCATCTTCACATAGCCTTCTTCATGGAGTCAGTAGAGTAGAGCAAAAGGACCAGAGGGAAGAAAGAGGGGAGAGAAAGGGGAAGTCCTGGGGAATGATACTGGCCAAATTGTATTCTTACATTGTGTGCATGTGTGAATATGTAATAAGAGATCCCACCATTTTGTACAACTATAATGCACCAATGGAAAAAATAAGGAAAAAAAAGTCCCTTGTCTTTTCTTTTAGAAGGACAGTAATCATTGGGTTTAGTGTCCAACCTAAATTCAGGATGGTGTTATTTTGAGATTGTAATGACATCTGCCAAGATCCTATTTCCAAATAAGATCACATTCACAGGTCCTAACTGGGGGTTAAAACTTGCATGTTACCTTTTTTACTTCAAATGGGGAATAAATTTCATTTTCTTCAACTGCCTGTCTTAATGTTAATTCTGAGCAAAAGAATTATGAAAGTAACTTTGATTCTTTCAGGGCAAACGTTGATGGGCTTGGAGTATAGTACTAATGACTGTCTTCACAGAAATCCGTGTTATATAAAGTGCTTTGTGTGATCATTTAAGTCCAGCCAAAGAGTTGGGAGGTTTCTGTGCTGTTGCATAAAGGGGGTACTGAGGCTCAGGAACTCAAGCTCACAGAAGCAAGGGGGTAAAACCTGGACTGAACTCAGCCCTTCCACTCTAATTTCTTGCCCCTTCTTTTGGGTCAGCTGCTATTAGGAGTCATGATAGTAGGTCCTCGAGTGTCTGTGTTCTTGTCAACTTAAAAAGACTGGCATTTCTACGGTTACTGCAGGTGGGTGCCTGACTCTCTGTGGGTTCTGTGTGGTCTGTTTAGTGATGTGATGCATGCTTCATTTCTAGGTCTTCATCACTGAGCCCAAAGGCCCCAGCTTTGCTTGTTCATTTCTGATGTGACTGTGGCTGCCTTCATTCTGGGTCTTTCTTGCCTGAGCTTCCTGGGTTCGAGATCTTCCTGGTAGCTACCTCTTCTCTATACACAAGGAAGATGAGAGTGAATTTCAAGCATCTTTGGTGGGAAAACTAGTGCTTGAAGGCCAACTGCAAATGTGTTTGTGCAGCACCCATGAAAATACCTGTCACTTAGGGACAAGTGAATTTGACATCATACAACCCCCAACAAAGAGCAATAGCCCAGGTCTCCTGTTTACTCTCTTCATGACACTATGTGCCTTAGGAATTCAGACATAACCAGCTGAAAACTCCTGCCTCTCTGTCCTCTATTGCTCTCTCTCAGAAACTCTGGCCCTTTGTTTTACAGCCATCAGCATGACTAACCCACCATCACCTCAGACTCCAAATTTCAAAGACAATCCTATTTTTCCCTTCTGAATTTCTAACATTTTTTCCATCTGCTTAATGGTTCCATCCCCCAAACAAACATCCTTGTTCACTCTTCTCTCCTCTGTTCTTTATGTTCAATTTCTTACCACAAGACAGGAGGCAGGAGCAGAGATGGAGAGACCAGGAAGGGAATATACATTTTTTAGTGCTCATCCTAAAGAGTCAGACATGTGCTGCATGCTAACTCATTGATCTCAGTAATCCTGCGAGGTAGGCTCAGTGTCACTCTTCTAACTATAGGTGCAAGATGGAGGCTCACAACAATTCAGGGCCTTCAGGTCACGCAGATATGAGGTGGGAATCCAGCCTGTGCTCTGTGCACTACACTAGACCATTTAACCTTTCATGGCTAAATGTTCTTTCGTGGCTTCCAACTTTGCTACTTCTTTTTTCTACCACCACCCCAGGTCAGGCCTTCACCACCTTCTTCCTCAATGGCTACAATTGCTTGCCAGCTATTCCCTGTCTACTCTTTTCTGCTCTAATTTGCCCATGTCTGACTGCTTTCTATTTACTTTATGTCCCCTGTTGATCTTGTCCAGTGCCAGACTTGGGCAGGGATTCAGGATATTTAGTCAATAGAGTGGTCTGGGCCAGACTCAATAGGAAATTTATTTTTCAAGCATCTAAATATGATTTTTGATTAGACTAGGTCTTATCTGCTGGTGTGTGCCTTGAAAGGATGAGAAGTAGCAAAATCATAATAGATATAGACTAGGTTAATAATACAGTTGGCTTTTTACCATCCTTGCTAATGGAGAATGAGGATAGGAATTAACATGGGGAGATCATAGCTAATCTACAAAGCTTATCATAGATGATAACATTAATCTTCTCCCCTGATAAGTCTGCAGCCAACAGTTTTTCTCTACCTCTGTACAGCTTCAGATGGAGTTAAATAAGTCCCAGGCACTAATTACCTTACACACTAAATCCTTCAGCCTAGATGGGAGTTTGTAAAAGCCACAAGTAAAGGTATTATGCATTCTCAGGAGGCTTTGATGAAGAAAACTAAGTATCTTCAGCTTAGCCTGATGGTGGAACGAAACCTCAAGATGTGGCTTTCAGGGGGAAGGTGGATTTTATAGAGTGGAGTTCTATATGCTTATCTTATCATATAGGGAAGTGTACAGGTTCATATCACAGATATTTCCTTTACCAACCTGCGTTTAGATCAAAGGAGTATAGTGTTAGCAGGTCCCAATAAAATATGGTAAATATCTTGCACAACTGACCATTTTCTAAGCAACAGATATGAAAATCACACCTGATTCTTCTCTTCTGACAAGACAGTCAGACTGCCAGGGGTCCACCAGCTCCCATACTCCCTCCCACTATGCAGTTTAAAATATTTTGATCAATATGCCCATTTGTTCAATATATTTGTTACATAGTGATTTCTCAATCACAATATACAGCAAAGCTGTATATGAAAATCTAGTCAGATAAAAAGGATAGCTAGACTAAGTATTTAAAGTTCCTTCTCATTGAGAACAAATTGGTGTAATGTCTTTGTAGCGTCATTTGCAAGTGATTAAAATTTAAAATACAAATATTCTTAGACCTAACAGTTCCACTTCTAGGTTTTTTTTTTAAAATAAATAGCAACAACAATAATAAAGACGGAACAAATATACTTACATGTGTAGATAAATATTTATTTCAGCATTATTTTTAAGAGCATAAGGCTAGATCCAATTAAAGTATTCTTTAATGGTAATAATTAAATTATGATACATCCAATTAAATTCATGATGAAATCATGAGAAAATGAGGTAATTATTTTTTTTAAGTTAGGTTCTTTTTGATACTTTATTTTCTAGTTATAGTTGGACACAACACTTTTATTTATTTTTATGTGGTGCTGAGGAGGCCTTGCACGTGCTAGGTGAGCACTCTACCACTGAGCCGTAACCCCAGCCCCAAATGAGGTAATTCTTTATGTGATAATACTAAATATGGTATGTGCTACAAAACATAAAAACCCAGAGGAGTGGGTTTAAGAGTGTAAGAATACGTATTGTGCAGTATTCTTTCTTGGGTGTAAAAGGGATACAGAAGCATTTATTTATTAAAATCAAATTACAGGTAAGTGCCCCTTCTCCACACATTTATTTACTATTGAGTTTATTGTAGATTTCAGAAGACTCATTCTCATTATATAATTTAAGTTATTCTAAGAAGCAAGAGTGATATCACTTCTGAATTAAAATGAGAAAGAGAAAGGGATAAAAAATAGATGTCATAATGTAAGAAAAACATAGAAACAGAGTTGCTACCATGGCATCCCTTCATGATTCTTCTCACTGAAATATACTGCTTTCTTCAGGGTTGTACTGGTATGTTGTTGGAGGTAGGTGTCGTTTTTAAAAAAATCTATAATGTTGAATAATGCTGGGTCCTTATGCCATTTCTGGTCTGAAGAGCAGAACTGGGTCCTCATTTTCTTTCAGCTACATAAAGTAAGGGATGATTATAAAATACAAGATCTCACTCATGTTTCCAGGGAATTTCTAATCCAACACTGATAGGCAGACTAGAATAGTGGGAACCATGATGTTTCAGCTCCAAGTATCTAATCTTGGGACAGTGATTGTTAGGATGGAAAGCATACATTTATGAGGAATGTCTCAACATTTCCTGGTATAATTGGTTTGATCCCTTGACTCTCCCAAGGTAGAAGAACACAGCAGGTTAAGAAGATAGCTCTGAAGCCAGAACCAGGATGAGATTCTCAGGCTGCTATTCACTAGCTATTTGACCTTGAATAAGCTACTCTCTGGCCTTGTTTTTTCTCATCTATAAAATGGAGTTAACTCTAGCACCTGTTTCCTAAAGTTGTCATAAAGATTAAACAAATAAATATAAGTAAAATATATAACAAGTACTTAATCAATGCAGGACATTGCTACACATTTAAATCTATTTCAGAAAGAGAAACAGTCATATTTCTGCTGAGCAAGCATTTAGCTTCAAACCCCTCACTGTTCTTCCTCTAGCCAAGTCCCCCTGCCCCAGGCCATTAATTAAAATAACAGACAAGATCTTTGTCTCTTAAAGTTCTATAGAACATTTTTTCCTAAGCAATGCTGTCTACTGCAATGCAAATAAACTCCTTATTTTATCATGAAATCATTTCTGGATCCCACAGTCATTAATTTCAAACTCAGACTTGTCTTTGTAGTTAATTATTAGTTTTCTCAGGAGTTGAGAATGTAGAGCTTTTATTAATTTATGAAAAGTTTAAGTACCCACCATGATGATGGTTACAGAGGTGACAGTGGTATCCAGGAAGATACAACTGACCATTGGTTCTGGTGCATTAGGAACTCCAATCTGCAGAATGAGACACTATCTCAGTGAAGCCTCTATTAAAAGTGTGGCAGTTTCCTACTGTGTAAGGCGGATGTGGGATTCCAGAAAAGAGGTTGCTGTGGGATCCTGAGCAAGCCTTCACTTGTCTGGACCTGTTTCATTATCTCTAAAACAAAAAGATTGAATTGAAGGCTCTTTTTTGTTCTTTTCTATCAAAAAGACTCTTAATGGATGTGAAGTCTGACTCAAAAAGCTAGGGTTTTTTCACTGAGACAGTTCCCTTAACCAAGTCTTACTACCACCCACTGAAGCACACAAAGGGGGTGAAATAACAGCTCCCATTTACTGAGTGCTAAGTGCTGAATGTTTTATATACATCATTGCACTTAATCCTCAAAATAAATCTGTGAAGTAGCTATTAACTTTTCAGTTGCCCAGAGAGTTCAAGTTAAGAGGACAAATAGAGCCTGGCTTCTTTTTTCTGTTGTTTTGGTATCAGGGATTGAACTCAGGGGCACTCAGCCACTGAGCCACATCTCCAACACCATTTTGTATTTTATTTGGAGACAGGGTCTCACTGAGTTGCTTAGTGCCTCGAAATTGCTGAGGCTGGCTTTGAACTCCCAATTCTCCTGTCTTAGCTTCCCTAGCCTCTGGGATTATACCCTGAAAGCCTGGCTTCTTCTTTGTAAAAGGGGAAAATAGACTAAATTACTAAAGCCATTCTATAAATGAAGATCCATTGTATCCAGTCAGCCAGTCCCAGGTTGGGGTCCAGAACTGTGGGATTCCTGGAGAAGGTGTGAAAACAGGATCATTCTTGGTTTCTTTGTTTACTTTGTTTTGTATCAGCCATACTGATTTTATGAAACAGAATCCAAGAAGTTCTAGAGTCTTTGAGATCCTCCAGGGAAAACACTTGATTCCAGACCTCCTTCTCAAGAATTCAGATTCCTCCACAGTTCCTCTAGGGAGAGGTACTGAACGGAGTTCCCCTCCTGTGGGTTTTCAGTTTGCATCAGTGCCCTGATGCGACTTCACTTTTGGGTCTGGTTTCAAAGCATGCTTATGATTCTACCACAGCCACATATTTTCTGAGTCCATCTTCCTTCCCTGCAATAAGCATTTCAGTCTACAGAGCCAATCCATCTCTCTTTGTTTCTCTCTCACACACACTCACTCATATTCTCTCATTCTTCAAAGTTCAGAATAAACATGTCAAAATGAAGGCTATTGCGTGAGACAAGAAAGTACATACAAAAGAAGTAAAAGCCTAATTTTTGAGTCTTCAGCCAAGAACTGAGAGGTGTCTATGAAACCATGCTACTCTAAGGACTGAGGGCTGCCATAAATAGAACTCATCAGAGACTCAGACATTCTCAGAATGAGAAACACAAACATTTATTAGGAGCAGCTGCATGTGTCTGAGCTCCTGGAGGGATATAGGAGAGCACTGGCTTCATTCACTGTTATGGAAAAGGCTATGCGGTCAGTGGCAAAAGGAGCTAGCCAGGCAGCAGCATCCACTCCTCCCACCTCCCCTGGCTCTGGGCTACAGGCCCTCTTACCCCACAAGGCAACTGGTGACCTCGTGCCCCTGTCAGGCAGGAGAGTGTGGGGACTTCACGGGCATCTGGGGGCAGGTGGGTCTGCTGGCCCGTCTTCAGGTGGGCAGGGGCAGGATCTGACCTGGACAATAAGGAGTGGGCTCCCCTGCCCCTGAGGCAGAAGGACAATAAGGCATCCCAACAGGAAGCATGAACCCTGGCCTGTGGGCCAGTAAGGAGGTACTATTTCTTGTCATCTGGAAATGGAAGTCATCTTACTTCTGGTCAGACTTTCACTTCTGGTGGGTTCTCTGGATAGTACTTGGCAAATAGGAATATGAAACATCCACTTAAATTTGAACTTTGGATAAGCAAATGGTACTTTTTCAGTATACATTTGACCTAAATACTGGAGAGCATACTTATACTAAAACATTTGGATTTATCCTAAATTTAAATAAATATGAGCATCTTTTATTTTATCAGCAGTTCTGTCCCCCTTGTAGCCTTCCCTCTGGATAAGCCTGGTCCCAGGTGAAAGTTTATTCAAGCTACTCACTCTTAAGCAGAAATCTGCTTAGTTCTGATTCTCCTGTAGTTTTTGGTGAAAAGGCAAAGACCCTAGACTATATCTGCTGAATAATGCCTCTGGGGTGGGACCCCAGTACGCATTTTCTCAAGTTGTCATATAAGTGATTTAAATACATATTTCTATTAATTATCTATGCTTCTGGACAAATTACCCTAAAAATTGAAGCTAAAAACCACCATGGGTGAGAAATTTACTGATTTAGCTTTATGATTCTGACTCATGGACTTCCATGATGCTGCAATCAAGGTGTTAGTTTAGGCCGAAGTCATCTCAAGACTTCACTGGCGCTAGAGAATCTGCTTCCAAGCTCACTCCTATGGACCCTGACAGGTCTCAGGTACTTGCTAATTATGGCTGGAAACATCTGTTTCTTGCCACAGGAGCCTCTCTATAGGGATGGCATCTGGCTTTCCCAGAGTTAGGAATGAGGGGGAATAGGGTGAGGAAGTAGGACCAAGTTCATAAAAGTGAACCATCAACACAAATCCACCTAAGAAAGGAGGGAAGAGAATTATAAAAGTAAGAATAATACAGAGAGACAAAACTCATAAAAGGCCATTGTAGAGATTGCCTACCTCTTCACTTTCTTTTGAGAATTATTACTACAGATCAGTCCTCAACACATCGCAACCAAGACCATATTTTGAAAATTAGACTTAAAAGTCTTTATTCACTTATTTTTTCCTGCTTTCATCCCTCCTCCTGATCTACCCTTTTGGTGATCTGAAGCAATAAAAATGGAAACTAAAAAGAAATAAAGAAGAAAAACAACTCAAAATGACGATCTTAGTAGAATAGCTAAATGTTAAAAATGTTCACATATATTATTTGAATACAAATCTCATGCATATATAGCTCTGTTCTCCTAAAAATATCTAATTATTCAATGTGGTCTTTGGAGAATCTCCCATGAAATATTAGAAATATATGAGCAGGCTGACCAATTAGGTGTTTGGTCATCTTCATAAGAAGGAGTCAAGAAGAGATCATGTCAGGGTAAAGCATCTGCTTAGTGTGCATGAGACCCTGGCTTCAATCAACACTGCTGCTGCTGCAAAAAAATAAATAAATAAAATAAAATAAAAGAGATAACATTAGCTATTGTGCTCCTACCTGGAAACTGAGTGGATCCACTTTGTCATGCAGTGAAGAGGGCATGAGCTTTGAGCTGGAATCTAACCAATATGTGACTTTAGCTATCATCTCATTTAGAAAATAGGGACCATAAATCTGCTATAGTGAAACTTAAATGTAATGATGCATATGGAAATGCCTTATAAACCAAGAAGTGTCACTCCTGGAATGAAAGGTGGAACCAAAAACATCACTGGCTTTGTACTTTCACAACCAAGTCTGACATTTGCTCTTTCAATGTTTTAAGTAGGCAGATTCCGATGACTTCCTGGAAAAGTGAACATAGCCCACAGAAGCCATATGACACATATCTAATTTCCTTCCTTCTTTCCTTGTGCTTCCCCCATCTTCCTTCCTTCATATATTTTTTTGTTGTGGTGGTGTAGGGGATTGAACCTAGGGCCTCTTTTATGTGATAGGCAGTTTGTATACATCAGCAATACCACAAACACTTGAATAATATATTATGCTACAATGTGACAACAGTTGCAACAATTTTCAGCTTTACTCTAATCTGTGTGTGTGTGTGTGTGTGTGTGTGTGTACATGTAGGCTCACACTGGGGAAGTAACTTGTTATTGCTAAGCAAGCACCTTACCACTGAGATACATCCTAGCCCCTTAATGTTCATTTTAATTTGCAACCCCAAACGGATCTACGTTGTTCCCTAGAAAATGCTCAGCTCCCGAAAAGGACAGTCATCTTTATTGTATCCTCGGTGACAAGTTTTACAGGAAATCTGTGCAAAGTTCTGATGAGAAAGACATGATTCATTTTTCACAGTTCTGATGGTATGACTCCCTCCTCTATCAGAAAGAACTGAACCTTCCTAGCAGTGCTTCTTCCCTAACTCTCTTCCACTCCCATTCTTCAATGTTTGGGAGGCATTCTGTTGGGTAAAAAAGGCAGTGATCTATAAATTGTTAAAAGTGTTCATCCCCTCTTTCTTTTTTCTTCCAGCTTTACCAATTCTGGTCAAGCCTGCCCAGTTATATAAACCCAAATTCATATTCAAAACCGACAATATTGTTTTGAACTGACTGCTTTTCTTTGAGGTGGTCAATTATCAAGAAGGGCTGTAATCTGCTTTTGGTCCTTCTGCCTCCTCCATTCACCCCTGTGCCGTGGCTGTGAGTCTGAGGCATCCTTCAAAGACACAGGACTGATTGTGATGCAAAGGAATGATGACCTGACTCTGTCTCTTCTGTTCCCTGCACAGATAAGTGATTCTGGACCTCTTTGTGTCTCAATAGGGAGAATGATATCTGGCTATCCTATGGCATAGGGGTGGTGGTTTTAAAGATCAAATCAGATAGGATTAATATAAATAAAAGACCTTTTAAAATATGAGCATGCTATATAAATATGAGGTGGTTAGTTTATTAGAATTCTACCTTTGATGTGCTTCAGATATCTGGCCAGCTGAGCACTTAAAGTATTTTTATTTGCATTGGTTACTAGATGAGAATTTCTACTCATTGATCTTAGAAAACTTACCCAATAATTATAATAATATCAATACTTACACATGTGTTGCCTCACACTCTCTGTTTTGTAGTTTCAATGCCTAAGAGGTTGATTTTTCCCTAGTTCTTAATTGGTGGTGATGTGCCACAGACTAGATTCTAAGGTGTGCCTTTCCCGAACATTAAAGATGGTAATATTTCCTCTTATAGAGAACTTACTTTTTGATTTTATATCATTTCTAGATATATCATTGCCAGATTTGACGTGTTTTTAAAATCTATTTTCGAAATGAGCAGTTTTACCTCAATGACATTGAGTTTTTAAAAAAATTAGTAGTACTTAAACTAACCTTAGACAAGTACAATTAAAGAGAAGATTATAAACACATTTTTCCTGATTTGCTAAGTTGAATGCAACTTGCAATTAATATATAACTAAAACATTAAAACCATGTCAAAAGAAATGACAAAAGACAAAAATGTTTACCTACAACCTTAGTAGTCTGATATCAACAAGTGAATAGGCTGAAAATGAAACAAATTGTTTGGATATCAGCATTTTCCTTCTGAAGAAGAAAGGATGAAAGAGCTGTGTTCAAAGATTCAGCTTCATCCCACAGCTCTTTTTATCTTTCCAGGGCACTTAGGGATTAGTGGGTAGGGTCAGCACCTTGCATAAGATCTTGCAACAAATTCTTGATGAAGCTGAGCAAAAAACATGGTGGTGTTGAACCCAAGTGCCTACATATTTGTCAAACATTATTTTGGATGTTTCTGGGAGGATGTAAACTCATATAGACATACAACTTTTAGACTCAGACAGGATCCTTAATTATTTTAAGTACACTGGCTGGTGAAGTGACTGTAAGGAGAAGTTTGCGGTTCTGCCCTACCAGGAGCCAAAAGGCTGGGCTGAGTTCCCTTCCTACCAAGTACAGGCTGGGAGATGTGGAATGAGCCACTGAGCTTTTCTCATCTGAAAAACTGAAAGCACTTTAAAAATACTACTGTGTAATGTTTGGTATTATTTTACTTACTGTATTTCCTAAGTTAATAGTAATAGCTAAAGTGGGTGTGGTGGCATCTCCCTGTAATCACAGGGACTTGGGAGCCTGAGGCAGGAGGATCACAAATTTAAGGCCAGCCTCAGCAATTTAGGAAGGTCCTATCTCAAAATTAAAAAATAATAAAAAATGGCTGAGGATATAGTTCAGTAATAGATTGCCCCTGGGTTCAATACCACACACATACAAAATAAGAGCTAACATCTATCCAATTACTCCCATTAGGTGAGTAGTATGTCCTTATTATACAAATAAATGAACTGGAGCATAGAAAAGTTAACCATTGGCTTAGGTCATGCGGCTAGGATGTAGCAGAGCCAGGCTCTACAACTCAGTCTATCAGAACAAAGAAATGATTAGCTCTGTGACGATGGGGAGTTATGTAACTGCTTTAAATGGTGATATTCTTGTATGTACCATGGGATACCCATCTACCTCCTAGGCCTATCATGAGAATTCAGAAATGACATTTGGGGCAGAATCTAGCACAGTGACTGGTGTGTGCTCTGAATGTGATAAGAATTTCTATTACAGGCACCTGTATGGATTGCCTCCTCCCAAAATCTATATGTTGAAATAATACCCTCTAATGTGATGGCATTATGAGGTGAGCCTTGGGGAGGTGATTAGGTCATGAGGGTAGAGCCCTCATGAATGCCCTTGTCAAAATGCACAAGAGCTTTCTTTCTTTGCTCTCTGCCATGTGAGGACAAAACAAGAAGAGAATCATCTGCATATTGGAAGAGGGCCCTCACCAGCCACCAGATCTGCTGGCACCTTGATCTTGGATGTCCCAGCCTCCAAACTGTGAGATACAAATGTCTAGTGCATAAACTACCTAGTCTGGGTATATTTGTTACAGTAGTTCAGGCTAAGACAATAGCTCATGTCCCAAATCACCAGACCCTTTGCACAATCCAATTATATGCTAACAGGGGAAGCCACCTTATTTGCTGGAAATCAATGGCTAATCTGCCATATTTATCAAAATCTTAAGAAATTTTATACTTAGCCAGACTCGTGGCATACTTTCAGTGACTTGGGATGCTGAGGCAAGAGGATTGCAAGTTATTACAAGAGGATTGCAATTATCGAGGTCAGACTCGGTAATTTAGTGAGCCCCTCAGCAATTTAGAGGGACTCTGTCTAAAAATAATAAAGAACTAAGGATACAACTCTTTGGTTCAATCCCTAGAACCAGACAAAATACAAACAAAGAATATATAATGAAAAATCTAAGCTATTCTATAACTTGATTTTTGATAAATCAAAGATTCCTCAACATGCACCACCACAGTTTGCACAGGTGAGGGTGGGGAGATAAGGAAAATGGTGAAATTCTTCAAGGAGCATAAATTGGAGGCAATGGTAGTATACATGGGATTAGCAGGAAGTCTGTGAGAGAGCCTTCCAGGGGTTTGTCTGATACACCAATTTCCTGTAGAAGCAAAAGGACTAAAGATAGAGGATGGTGATGCCATTATTAAAATAAGGATGTGAAGCAAAGGAGTTAAATTTTGGAGAAATCGTGCTCAGAAATGGACATACTACTGGTTGACCAAACTGAAGAAGGTGCCAGACAGGGAGCTGAGGAGAAGAGGCCAGAGCTTGAGAAAGGAGTCTGAGTCAGAGGTCTACACAGGGTGTGTCTATAATAAGCTTGTAGTTAAAATCAATAAAACTGAAGATATATGAAGGAGAGTGTGTAGAGGTGAGTGGTCATAGGGCAGGGATTGTGAGATATGGCAACAGAGAAAAAAAGATGAATTAAAGATGATGACAACTGAGAAAGAAAAAACAGATGGCTGGGCATAGGGGAAAACCCAAATCTCCTTAAGTCACCAGGAGGGGCATTCCAGCCCCAAAAGGAAATAAAGAATGAGAGTCCCCATGTTCGACACTAATATTTCCAGTGAGTGTTGGTTCTGTATTCCTCATACTCTCCACATTCCTTCTCACAAGTGAATTTAGAAACTAAGTCTAATGTATCACCATTAAAGTTAAAGATTTATTGCTTTCTGAAAACCAGGAACCTCCATCCTGATCTAGATTGTATTAATTTGAGACCAGAGCTTCTTATCATTAGTAACAACACATTTGGGAGGAGGTCTTCTCTCATTTTTATAGAATAAGGGACAGGTATTCAGTTGCACAAAGATGACACTACTGCATATAACCCACTTGGAGACAGACATACCAAATATGAACCTGGCATATGAAAGGCAGGTTGGAAATATCAATGTATGAAATACAAATGAAGCTGTATGACCATCCACATATTTAAGAATTGTTGTTTCTAAGGCCAAAGCAGAAAACATTTCAATATTTCACCTTTATTCATTCTCTTTTTTTTCAATTATTCCTGAAATTCTGGTATTTCCCTGGGCCTTATCATGGATGTTCAATCCATCTGTACATTTGGGGTGATTTATAAGACTTCATCTTTCAATATCTACCCATTACTCCCTCAAACCTAGTTATTATATGATGATTTCACATATCTAATCAGGTTTGCAGTGTGTGGTTGCTCAGGCTGGTTACTGCAAAGAGCACCATTGAGAGGGGATGTCATTCACACAGGAGACATTGTTACTGTTTTGAAGTTAAAGCAAAAAAATTCAAGTTATAACTGTTGACTCCAAAGTTGTATGATTGTGTACATAACAATTTTCTGGCAGAAGGCAATAAAATCTGTAGTTCTCATAAACTTACCACATTACAACATGAAGTTTTAAGGAAAAGGGTCTCTTTATGATGTGTACCAAGGTGCTATGTGGACTGAAGAGCCTTGACTCCATCAGGATGCTCTATGGACACCTATCTGACTTGCAACATCTTAGTCTAGCTCTATGATAGTTCCTGAAACCATCCCTTCCCCTCAATTCCTACTGCTACTGCCTGAGTGCAGACTCCACTTTCCCTGTCTCTTTTCTGGCCATGGTTAATGCTTCCTTCCTGATCTTTTTATGACATATCTAATCCTATCTAGTCCACCCTTCCTACTGTCAGAATGATTTTTCTACAATAATTTGACCAGGTGACTTCTCTGCTTAAAGTATTTAAATACTTTCTTATTGCTTACAGAATTCAATTTACACTTCTACATATGACATATAGGTGTTCCATATTCTTCCCCTGCCCTCGTGCCTACCTATGAGTTACTTCCTCCACAATGATCTAACCACACAGAAACCAAGTTTGATATGCTTGCACTATTGTCTATAACATTTCACAGGTTGTCCCATGAGTTTCAATTTATCCTTCAAAAATATCAGCACAAGTCTCCATGAACTCTTCCCTTACCATTCAAGTAAAATTGACCATACTTCCTTTGCACTGCCACTATAACTGATTTATATCTTTATTATTACAATTATCCCAAAATCACAATGATTTTTTTCCTATGTCTCTCTTATTATGGGTGAATGGACAATTTAATGATATGAGATACATCTTATTGATTTATTTGTCCCTAATATCCAAGAGAGTGATGTGTATCCCTGATAATTAGCATAGAGCCTGTTGATTGAATTGAATGGAAAAAAAAAGCATTGAGTTTCAGAGAAGCCATAGAGGGAGGCTTTGATAATGAGATAAGGGAAAAGAACCATATTGTGGATTTTATATAAGTTGTTCTAGACTCTTTATACATAGGACCTTAGCTTTGAGTTAAATCTGGAGAAAATGCAACAACAATGAACTACATTTCATTTGCTGTTTGTTCATTTATGTAAGTATTCTGAAAGGTCTCCAGAAACTTCTCTGCTAAGTTCTGCCCTCTGAAGCCTCCAAAAGTCTGCCACACTGGGCTCTTCATGTTTTCACAAGTGGACTACTTCTCTTTTTTTGGTACATTCTGCTGTGAACTACCAAACCAGTAATGTCCTAAACATTATTGATGTCAAACAGGATTTTTTTTAATGAGAGTAACCTCTTGATTCTTTCCCCCTGTTACTGCTTACTCTCTACTGTGACAATGGTGGAGTCTATAAGATAAAATGAAGAAATCTGGGTGAGCTGGACCTAGTGGTACATAATTGTAATCCTAGCTATTAGGGAGGCTGAGACAGGAGGATTGCAAGTTCCCGGCCAGCCTCAGCAACTTAGTGAGACTGTATCTCAAAATAAAAAATAAAAAGCCTGGGGAAAAAACTCAGTGGTAGAGCAACCCTGGGTTTAATCCCCAGTATGTCCCCGACCAACAAAATAAATAAATAAATAAATCTGAGATATAAAAGTAAACCACAGGCACACTGCTATTAACTTGGAACTCTTTCTTTTTGACAACTGAAGATTATGTTTTCCTGGATCATGTTATGTGCCGCTTACTTAGGACAGTGTCTTGAGTATCCCTCCAGCTTGCAAGAGTTTACCAGTCTGAAGTCTCAGAATGAAACAGTTTGGAGATTGCCTTCTTCCCTACCTTTGTTTCCATACATTACCTAGCTTAACTATAGTCACAATGCTAGTCAGTAGGTACCATTCTCACTTTACAGAAAGGAGAGCATTCAAAGAGTTTAAATAGCCTAAGGTAATACAGCTAGATTAGGTAGTAATCAAGTGAGCTGCTTTCTTTAGAGAAAAATAGACTATTCAAGCTTGGGTACATAAAGGGAAGGTGATCATATCTAGAACTTAAATTGAACTGTCTTCCAGAGTTAACTGGGAATTCTGTTCCTACCAGCTATACAACACCTCTCCATTTTGCTCCTGTTCCTTGGAATCCCAGGTTAGCAACCAGACACTTATTTTATAAGGGCAGAGAGTAAATAGACTGAATATGTGTATCTAGTTCATACCTGAAAATAAAAAGCAAATTCTGAACAATTTAAAAAAATCCTGTAACAAAATTTAGAAATACGATAGCTATTTTACAAGAACATCATTATACTTACATCAATAAATGTCACTGAAATCCAGAAACATTCTCTGGTTAAACATTTATTACTTGTGAGAATGTTCAACTTGTTTGTCCTGTTTGTAAGTTTCTAGATATCAGTCCTGTGTTCTATTGCATGAGATTATTCTTTACACTCATTCTGAATGCTAAGTGTAAAGCTTCTCATTTAAGCTTTGGATAAATCATGCTATTCTTATTTAGATCACTTTAATATGAAACTGTTCTATACATGCAGTACAAACAGATTTTCAGAACACATTATTTTGGGGTGGGGGAGGTTAACTGGTCTTTAACCCAGGGGCACTTTACCATTGAGCTATATCCCTAACCCTTTTTTTTATTTTTTGAGATGGGTTCACTAAGTTGCTGAAGCTGGCCTTGAACTTGCCATCTTCCTGCCTCAGCCTTCTGAGCCAGTGGGATTATAGTGTGCACCACTGCACCCAGTTCAGAACACATTCTTTAAAAGAACAAGATCGAGTATTGAATGGTAGATATACAGTATTGTTGGTACTTTAACTATAACTCTGACAATGATTTATCTAAGCAATAATGAGCCAATATATGGGCCTAGAATTTAAGTAGATTAACAAATGAGTTAACCTTCGAAAAATTACTGAAGATTTCAAAGTACTTGGGCTGGGGTTGAAGCTCAGCAGTAGAGCATTCGCCTAGCATGTATGAGGCACTGGGTTTGATCCTCAGAACCACATTAAAAATAAATAAATAAAAATAAAGATTAAAAAAAGAAAGTACTGACCCATCAAGAGTTTAATCAACTGCCAGGGGTAGCTCAATAGAACTAATAACCTGAAAGAAATTTGTTAACTACTCATTTATGTCTTGAGCTGTATCTAGCAATGTTTTCATCCTTGTGAATATTAAAAAAAAGGTGAATTGTTTCTTTATCAAAAGAAGTTAATAGATGTAATAAGATTTTTAGTATTATTTAGATTTTTAGCTGTTTAGTATTCACAATGATCTTTTCTATCAGTAGATAATAAAAAGGCTTGAAATTTTAATATGTAGTAGAGCATATGTGTTACTTAACACTGCAGAGCAATTTAAGTTTTCTCATGTTGTCTGTTGATAGGTAGCTCGAGGAATTAGTTAAGACTTTGCATCCTATTGCATACTTATTACACACACAGTAAAAGACCATTCATCCGAAAGCAACTGCTATGAAGCTCCTTTATAATTAATAGATCTAAACTCTGAAAATATTGTTATATAGACCTTAGAAATATGACCTTCTGCTGTACTTTAATTACTTGCTACCTAACTGCTCTCAGGTTTAACAGGGATAAGAACTAGAAGGCAGAATTGGCTAAGGGTTGGGGTCAATAGAATGTTAATCTTGAAGCTCCAGCCAGCACACCCCGACTCCCTATTTAAAGAAGGTAATTTCTTTCTTTTTTTAAAAAATATTTATTCTTAAGTTTTAGGTGGACACAATATCTTTATTTTACATTATGTGGTGCTGAGGATTAAACCCAGTGCCTCGTGCATGCTAGGCAAGCACTCTACCACTGAGCCACAACCCCAGCCCCTAAAGAAGGTAATTTCTTTGGTCCTTGGCTTTTGAATGCTCATGGCACTTGCTTTAAAATTGTAAAAAATATTAAGGGTAAACAGTGATTTATTTCTACCATATTTTCCTCTTTCTAAAACTGCATACTTGTTCAAATAACTGTATGGTGGAACAGTGTTCTCAATCTTCCTTTATCCCAGTTGCCTCTCCTAACAGAAAGGAATGTTTACATGCATCCTATATTCTGAAAAAGATGCCCATATTTCACACTGCAACAAATAAGATCAATTGGCATTTTCCAAATTCTCCCTGTAATTGTACCCCTACTCTAATCACATTTATTGAACTTACTGTGTGCTAAGTATCTTCATGGACTACATGTATTAAACTAATTTAACCCCCATGGCATTGCATGATATAGATACTATTATGATCCTCAACTTACACATGAGGAAAATAAGGCACAGAGAGTTTAAGTAAGTTTCCCTAGCTAACACAGCTAGTAAATGTTAGAACTGGGATTCAAATCCAGATAATCTGGTCTTAGGGCCTACCCTCTGCCATGCAGTTTTCAGAATGAATATGAGAAAAAGATTATCATGCAGATAACTCAATATAGCATATTTTAAATCTATTATTTGCAAACTATCATATCTTGCTATTAGTAGTAAATTACTTAAGAGTATCTCACAATTGATGAATACTTCCTAGGTATTTACAGAACTCCATCAACACATGAGAACTTAAGACAGTGTCTTAACTCTAATCTCTGATAGTTAAACTTAACTATTGGAAATAGTTTGAAAATCTTACTGCTTTTCTTTCTAAAATAATGAAAAGTAAAAACATTTCATTTTCCATTGCTTACTTTTCAGTAAGCTTTGTTGGCACATTTTCCCCCCTGTATTTGTATTAGGTCTCTATGGTATAAAATCTGGATATTCTACTTATATAATGTTTGTTATCAAACAAATCAAAAATACTTTAAAATCCCAATGTTTCTTGAGGAGAAAAATCCCAAAAGGCAAATAGCTGACCTAAGATTATAGGATTGTGAGATAACCAAAGACAGGGCTTCAGTCTTTTGATGTAAAAGTGCTACTCTAATTAGAAAGGAACACTGATTTGAAAAACTAATTAAAATTAATTAGAAGTTTCAAGTCCTCAGATGTAAAACCATGTATTATGTAAAAGGTATTTTCAAGGTGAATTTAATTTTTTCAAAGGTTCACTTGAACTAATTTAGCCTCTTAAATGCCTGTATACCTGGGAAGCTGAGGCAGGAGGATCACAAGTTCAAAGCCAGCCTCAGTAACTTAGCAAGGTCCTAAGCAACTTGGTGAGACCCTGTCTATAAATAAAATACAAAACAGGGCTGGGGATGTGGCTCAGTGGTTGAGTGCCCCTGGGTTCAATCCCCAGAACAACAACAACAAAAAGCATATATCCCTCTTACAGACGATATATCAGTAGCAGATAAAATGTTTAATGAATTGTAATTCATTTACCTTTATGAAAGACATTCAAACGTATCAAAATGAAACAAAAATAGAGGCTTGGGTGGTAGCTCAGTTGTAGAGCTAGCATAGCTAGCATAGCTAGCATATGTGAGGCACTGGGTTTGATTCTCAGTACCACTCTAAAAAAATAAATAAAATAAAGGTATTCTGTCCATCTACAAGTAAAATAAACACACACACACACACACACGCCAAATATAATTTTATAAGAAAGTGATCCATGTTATCTTCTGAAAGGAGCTCATAATAGGCTTATTTAAAAAAAAACAAATTTAGTTCACCTTAAAAATCTAACTGTGATTAATTCAAAATAGATTCTATTTTTACAACTTCCTTCCTATAAACTGTTAAACACAAAGAGAAGTAATACCATCTACAGGGAACCTTCAGAACAACAGTTATACTTCTATGACTCTTTAATATCCAAAATCTAAGTTATTATCATATGTAATGTCACTGAACAAGGAAATTTTCAAGAAAAGGGGTAAAAGAATTGAAAAGGTGTGTGATATAAAAAAATCCCACTAACATTATGGATTATCAATACTTCTTAAAAGTAACCTAACTTCAAATTCACCTAACATGATTCACAGACACTTGGTTAGAAACTGCAGCAGGTTAAGATGCAGAGCTACACAACCTCAAAGGTCTTTAAAGTTACAGCTAGTAGAAAGACTCAAGTCTTTGGAGAATAAACCTGTGACAGTTTTCTTTTTCCAACTGTTGGATCACCCTTTCCTCTTGAGTAGCATCACCTTTACCTTCTTGGCTAAATTCTCTAAATTTTTAGGCATTTTAATAGTCCATTTCACTTTCTAAAGCTCATTCCTATTTTTAAGTCTCCTATTTCATAGACAATTATAAATCAAAGTTTTTCCTCTTTATGCAGCATATGCCTACTCTAACCACAGATGATTTCATTTTTATATACTCTCTGCTGTCTTCCCTGGCTAAAAGAGGTTTCCTTATTGCTATGGTTTCATTTAGGGTAAATTTTAAAACTATCTGGAGTCCTTTAGCAACAATAACACACCTCTAACTTCCTTGGATTGGGATGGGGCTTGAGTATGGATTTTGTGGCTTTCAATTTTACAAGTGATCTCTCATGCAACCTGGTTTGAGAAATAATGCCTTACTGTGGATTGTAGCCCTTTCCCTAATTGGCTCCAACAGCACTCGTAAGTGGTTTATGGGTTCCAATGTGCACAGTGGCAACCCCTCTTGCCCTCCTGGCTTGTTCTTGAGCTGTTTCCCCAGTCACTAGCTGTGCCTTGAGACGGACAGTTAGCTATATGGTAGCTGACCCCCAGGTAGTGGCATCATACCTCATTCATTTGCTGCAGCTAACCCCCAGCCCCAAATTATGCTGTTGTAGAAGCTTTCTAGCTCCCAGCTCATGGATCAATTCTGGATCAATCCTCAGGCTGACAGAGTCCAACTGCTACACAGTGCCCACATCACCCCTCCAATTCTGTCTCCATGCCCTGGAATAAAACAACTGAGTTAATCTGGATAAATCCAAACAGAGGAGAAAATGTTGGTCTTCCCTTGTTACAATCATCTTGATTCTTGAGTATTGCCTCAGGCATCCTTCCTATGGTTTCTGAGTGCAGATACATTGTTTCCTCCCCCACACAATGGAGAATCCAAAGGACTAAACCTCATTCCCAAACACTGTATTCCTCCAAGAGGAAAATTCTCCCAAGGCTTCCATGATAGTTGGTGATAGAGCAAGTTCTTTCAATTGGTAGCCCTCAGTAAGCTCTCTACAGTAAGCTCTCTGCAGTACTCATTGGTACTGACACTAGTGGCTATTTGATCTTGTGGAACTGGCATGTTATGATGCCAATGTTGATATTTCAGAATGGGATGGGGGAAATCCCATTTGATTTTGTTACAAATCACTTTTATTGTCAGTGCCTTAGGTAAATTCCCCAGAAATACAATGAGATGAAAGTATGCAAGTGATTTATTATGCAAGTGATAAGTAAAGGGGTGGTACTAGCAAGGCAGGGAAGGCAAGCAGGGATGATTTCAGCAAATTTGTGTAGAAGCTGACTTCAGTCTGATTCACTCAGAAAGTTTTAGACTATAAATAGCACGTTTTTGAGATAAAGGAACTGGGCTTTCATATAGTAAATCTATGGGTACACTTCAGGCCAAAGACTCACAAACACTATAAATTAAAAACCACAGTGAAGAAAGGAGGGCATAAAAATTGGAAGATGAAAAGGGATGTGAGAAATCCAGCTAGACTACTACAGTCAACATCAAGTTTATCTTCACAATTCCATAATATTTTGGAACAAGCCAGAAAGTTGTCATTTGTCCTAAGACCTCACTAATGATAGATAGTGCTATCTGTAACTACCAAAAGCATCACACATTTAGGTTACACGAACTGCCTAGGTTGAAAAAGTGCTCAATGAAATGCTAGGGCAATATGAACAAAGTATTTTGACAAAAAACAAAGCAAACTTTAAAGACTAAAGTAAGCCTGAAAGGAGAGAACTATTTCCTTTGCTTTGATCCTCAAAGTCTCTAAACAGGGCTGTTTTTGCTCTTTCTGGAAGGCATTCACCTGCTTTAGATGTTTATTTTCTTTAAAGCTATTTCTGAAACATTCACAAAGTCACAGGGTCTCAAAATCAATGTTTATTTTAACACATAAAATGTGACATCTAGCACCAATACCAGAATTTCATCTGGTCACCACTCTGGAACCAGTGTAATGGAAGTCCTTGACTTTCAGTCCATGTGTGCTGAAGATTATCATAACACAAAATAGAAATGACACAGCATAAAAATAATTTGATAGATATGTATACAACTACATTTTTTGTAGTTACGCAATAATCTTTTACTGTTTCATGTAAACAAGTTAACTTAATACCAGTGTTCTTAAACCAGATTTTCCTGGAAGACAATCACAAAGAAAAATGCATGAGCTATACCAGTGAATAACCCTGGAACTGGGCTTTCCATTCTCACTCCATTCCCAAATGAAAAATTTTGTAAAGGTACCTTTTGTTTCCCTAATCTCTTATTTTTTCTTCTTTGTAACTAATTATAATATTGTTCACTATTTAGAGTACTTACATATTTATTTGAAAAGAATAAAACTTTGGTAAATGTAAGTATACAAGACAATAGTTTTGTTTTTTTAAGTAAAAGGACAATTAAGCATTAAAGATACCATATGAAGCAAAAGACAAAACTATTGCCTAATTATGTAAAAGTGAAATATTTAAAATTTACTTATTCCCAAGGCAAACTAATGTTTACTGATTTGAATTTAGAAAATTATTCGATAGTGATATACTTCTAAAAATTGCATCAGTTTACCTCTAGTTTCCTGAAAATGTGTCAAATCAACCATGTTGCTTCACTATTTACTTTTGGCAGATTTTAGCCTAATCCTAATACCAGTTTTTATTTGAGTAACTGATCTCAATATTTCTTTTAAGCAGAACTTAATGCTGAGGCTAAGTAAACCTAAGATGGATTTCAGGCCCACTGAAAGGCAGGCAGTCATTTTTCATATTGCAGGCAGACCATGGTGGTTGTCATCCGTATATCAGACCTCTAAGGACATGCTGGAAAAATCTGTAAACACAATCTTCCCATGCTGTATTCACATGCTTCATTCACATCTTTAGCTTACCCAGGTTGTTAGAGGTTTGGGTAAGATGACTAAAAGTTTCATGACGGCAATTTCTAGAAAAAAAAAATTTACCAACTATTTATGGAGTACTTAATACTAAGCAATATGCCCAGCAGTGGCTAAATGAAAGTCAAATGAATAACCAAGTATAATGTTTAGAAAGTTTTAAGCTGACACATGTTAAAGCTGCAAGCAACTAAGGAAAAAAAAAGATATACTGGACATTATCAAAATTCAAAACATTTTTGCTATAAAAGACATAATACCAAAACAAGAAAGACAACCTGCAGAATAGGAGAGAGTATTTTGCAAATTGAACATCTGATGTTCAGTATCCAAAATGTTCTCTTAGACTTAATGAAAAGACAAATAACAATTTGAAAATGGGTCAATGATATCTTGTCAAGTGAGACAAGATATTCAACATCTTTAATCTTTAGTTATTAGGGAAATGAAAATAAAAAACATAAGATCTGCCGGGGAAAGTGGCGCATGCCTGTAATCCCAGCAGCTCAGGAGACAGATAGGAGAACTGCAAGTTCAAAGCCAGCCTCAGCAACAGCGAGGTGGTAAGCAACTCAATGAGACCCTGTCTCTAAATAAAATGCAAAATACGGTTGTGGATGTGGCTCAGTGACTGAGTGCCCCTGAGTTCAATCCCAAGCACACCCCCCCACACAAACAAACAAACACAAGATCCTATTTCACACCTCCTAAGATGGCTGTAGTTAAATCGATGGACAATGACTTAGGAATACAGTTTGTCAATTCCTTAAAAAGTTAAACACAGAGTTCCCATATAACCAAGCAATATCACTCCAGGCATATACCTAAGAGATCTGAAAAGATGCTCACACAAAAAAAACTTCTACATAAATGTTCACAGCAACACCACTCATTATAGCTAAAGACTGAAAAAGTAAAATGCCACCAAATGATGAATGGATGGACAAGATGTACACATTCATACAAATAAATATTTTTTAGACATAAGAGTAAAAGCATGCCACAATATGGATAAACCTTGAAAACACTGTCTGTGTTGAGTAAAGAAGCTAGACTTAAGAGACCATATAATGTGAATAATTCATGACATGAGCACAATAGGCAGATAAATAGAAATAGAGGTTAGTGACTGCCAGGGGCTAGAGACTGGGGAGAAATGAGTGACTGCTAATGGTATGGAGTTTCTTTTGAGAAAGATGAAAACTTTGTTCTGTGAATATATTTATACTGAATTGTATACTTCAAAAAGGTGAATTTCATGGTATGGGAATTATTATCAATTAAAAAAATGAAGCAAGGCGTTGTGGCACACTCCTATAATCCAAACAGCTTAGGAGGCTGGGGCAACAGAAGGATTGTGAGTTCAATGCCAGCCTCAGCAACAGCGAGGTGCTAAGCAATTCAGTGAGACCCTGTCTCTACATAAAATACAAAATAGGGCTGGGGATGTGGCTCAGTGGTTGAGTGCCCCTGAGTTCAATCCCTGGTACCAATATATATATATATATATATATATATATATATATATATATATATATATATATATATATATATATATATATATATATATATATAGGAACCCAAAATCTTTATGCCTCAAAAATTTCTACTTGTAAAATTGTATAATGCTTTAGTTAAAACTGAATCCCTTAGCTGGCTGTGATGATGCACACCTGTAATTCCAGTGACTTGGAAGGCTGAGGCAGGAGGATCACAAGTTTGCAGTCAGCCTGAGCAACTTGATGAGACCATGTCTCAAAAAAAAAAAAAAAAAAAAAGACTAGTAGCTCAGCAACATCTGTCTGGGTTCAATCCCCAGTACCAAAATCAAAAACTGGATACTTTAAGGCATAAAATATTTTAAAATTTTTGTCACATTTATAAAAGGTGCTGGAGTTACAAAATAGATGAGATACAGTTGTACAAGTTAAAAACTGTAGGTGTCACAGATGCAACTTGCATAAAATGTGATTGTTATATCATGTAAAGGAAGCACCAAACAAGGGGAACAAAAATGAATTCTAGGGCTGGAGTTGCGGCTCAGGGGTAGAGTGCTCGCCTTGGATGTGCAAGGCCCTGGGTTCGATCCTCAGCACCACATAAAAATAAATAAATAAAATAAAGGTATTGTGTACAACTAAAAAAAAATGAATTCTATTTAATTAGGTGCATTTTTCTTTATAAACAGATCTGTCTATTTTTTTAAAGAGAGAGTGAGAGAGAGAGAGAATTTTTAAATATTTATTTTTTAGTTCTCGGCGGACACAACATCTTTGTTTGTATGTGGTGCTGAGGATCGAACCCGGGCTGTACATATGCCAGGCAAGCACATTACTGCTTGAGCCACATCCTCAGCCCCAGATCTGATTACATTTTACTTTGTTAAAAATAATTTGAATGACTGAAGAAAGTTCACAAAAGTATGAACTGGCATTTTAAAATCTGAGTTAAGAGAAACTACAATATAAAGAGCTAAGTCACCTGTCTGGGTTAATGCCCAATGCTATAGTCTGAATTAGTGTCTCCAAAGGGCCCATATATTAAAGGAGGAAGTGAAATCTTTCGAGATGAAACCTTGTGGGGGAGGTCTTCTGGTCATCGGGGATGTGTTTTCCATAGGACTCTGCCCTTTCCTCTTTCTTTCCTTTTCCTTCCCAGCTATGAGGTGATTGGGCTTTCTCTGTCATGACATACTGCCTTGTCATAAGGCAATGTAGCAAAAGGATTACAGACTAGAAATGTGAGCCAAAATAAACTTTTCCTCTTTTTAAGTTGTTACCTCAGGCATTGTTACATTAACTGCTGCTTACTAACACATCCCATTACAAAGCTATATTTAAAAAAAGCCTGCTGGGCTGGAGGTTTAGTTGAGTGGTAGAGTGCTTCCTTCCACATGCAAGACCCTGACTTCAATCCCCAGCACAGCATGAAAGAAAACAAAAAGCCTGCCTTACTTAGAACAAGAACCAAAGGCAAGACAGATAAGTGATCTTAATCCTGAGTCAATGCCTGAGTTCAGTGAAGAGTCATAGCTGTTTTACCACATCAAAATCAAGGCCTTGACCACACACAAGCCCAGAAACAGTGACCATATGATGAAATATCCTCAGAAGATGAAGAACTTGGAATGTACTTACTGATTTTTTCTTTCTGATGTATATAATATGAATATCTTCACTTCGATACTCTTCATCATGTTTTTCCAAGGGAATTTTTTCAAAATCAAAGTCTAGCTGAAGCAGCTATAAATTTAACAAATATACTTTAAACTCAATAATATGAACAGACCTGTGATAAAGAAGGTACAATGGTGGCTATCTTTGTAGGAATACTGATTAGGAAGGGGCACTGTGGAAACCTTCTGAGGTATTAGAAATGTACATTTTTATGCTGGGTAGTAATTATGTGGCTGAGTGCTTGATATATATGCATTTAACTATGTTTTACCTCAATAAAAATTATTTTAACTATATAAAAAATTAATTAAGAGTCCCAAAAGCTCAGTAATATTCTTCATATTCAGGAAAAACATGAAGGCTGGGGCTGTAGCTCAGTGGCAGAACACTTGCCTAGCATGAGTGAGGAACTGGGTTCAATCCTTAGCACTGATGAAAAAAAATAAATAAAAATACATCTACATCTATTAGTACAAAAAAAAAATTTAAAAAAATTTATCATATATTATCTGAGGCAGTCATATTCTTGTTTTCTCATTAACCAAAGCAGTCCATCAGCAGACAAAAGTTGCAGAGCTATACAGATGTACAAAAAGATTTACTTGTAATGGGATGAATTTTTGCCCATAAAAAGGGCCTGGGTCACCACTGGGGGAAAAAGATTAAAAGATACGTAAGATGTTATGTATTGGGTGCAGTGGGGCATGCCTGTAATCCCAGCGGCTCAGGAGACCAAGACAGGAGGATCTCAAGTTCAAAACCAGCCTCAGCAATGGCGACAGGTTAAGCAGCTCAATGAGACCCTATCTCTAAATAAAATACATAACAGGACTGGGGATGTGGCTCAGTGGTTGAGTGCCCCTGAGTTCAATCCCCTGTACCAAAAATAGCTATGTACTACATTTGCAACTTCCTGTGAATCTTTCTGACTATTAATTAAGTCCCTAAAAACAGGTATGTAGGTCAGAGGTTTCATAAAAATGTAGAGAAAAACAGAGAAGTACAAATTTATCACCTCCTCATTTCTATCATGAATTCTCTTTTTTAAAATATTTATTTTTAAGTTTTAGGTGCACACAATATCTTTATTTTACATTTATATGGTGCTGAGGATCGAACTCAGTGCCTCATGCATGCTAGGCGAGCACTCTACCACTGAGCCACAACCCCAGCCCCTCTATCATGAATTCTCTAAAAGCACTATATGTATCACTGATATGTTCCCCACAGCCAACAATTAAGAAATATTAAGAACTTTCTCAGAAAAGACAGTGTCACCATTATTATTTTACACGGTTCTGTAGATACAATATCAACTAATTAGATAAAAAATAAAGGATGAGAATAGAAAATGGGGATGGGCTTTGTGGAATAGTGGATTTTAAAGAGTCCCCTACTGGCTGGGTTCATACAAACAGATTGTCCAAATCTCCAAAATTGCCATAAAATACTAGATTAGTCATATATAGCCTCCCTGAAGGGTACTCACTACAAAGATAGATCTTATAGTCCTTACCTCAACATATTTTTTCTCAATTTCTGGATTTTTCCCCATTGTACGTTGTTCATAGCAACATATGATACAAGTTTTAGATCCACTGAGATCTTTCAGTGTTTTCAGCAATGGTTCCAAAGACTATAAAAGAAAAACGTATTTCATGACTTCAAAAATTTTCTATTAAGAGAAGGTTAGGGGAGTAAAAGGATTAATTCCCCTATTATTAATTTTTGAATCAATACAACAAAGTACATGTAGTTAACATTTTCTAATAATGATTGGTAAACTCCTCTTAATAATTAATTATTGGCTTGGGTGGTGGCTCAGTGGTAGAGCACTTGCTTAGCATGAATGAGGCACTGGGTTCAATTCTCAGCACCGCATCAAAATAAATGAATAAAATAAAGTCCATCAACATGTAAAAAATTTTTTAAAAATTAATTATTATACTACAGTTTTCAGAAAAAGAATTCAAGTGACTGTGTTTTGAAGTTCCCATAGAAATAAACGAATAGTGTTGATTTCACTCTTAAAAGTAATTTCACTTACTCTAATTTAATGTAGGATTTAAACAATCAACAATTTTTCCTACAAAAGTAAATCTGAACTTAACTTGAACATGGATTGGCTCAATGCTCATTATTTTAAATATAAATGATACCCACAATGCTATCATAAACCAATATTTAAAGAAAAATATTGCAGTGGCACATGCCTATAATCCCAGCAGTTTGGGAGATTGAGACAAAAGGATCCTGGGTTCAAAGCCAGGCTCAGCAATAGCAAGGCACTAAGCAACTCAATGAGACCCTGTCTCTAAATAAAATACAAAATAGGGCTGGGAATATGGCTTAGTTGGTCATGTGCCCCTGAGTTCAATCCCTAGTTCCAAAAAAAGAAAAGAAAAAAGAAAAATATTTGATCTAGTAAATCTTGCCACAAAACCATGATTTTTTTTAAAAATGCAACTTAATTCTCCTGGTGAAACATTTCATTGGGAACAACTAAGGGCAGAGGTGGGAAGCTAAGGGGTGATTTTAGGGCTGGAGATGTAGCTCAGTAGTAGAGCACTCACATGTGTAAGGCCCTGGATTTGATCTACAGCCCCCCTAATGTCTGCCATCCCCAAAAAAGTTTTTTTTAAAAAAAGGTTATCATAGCTTTTCATAACAGATCCAAGTGGTAAAATCCTTTAAAACTTTTGAAGAAGCCTCTAATAAAATGCATATAACACTCTTCTAAACATGATTTGCAGGTATATATGAATGTATATACATAGTCTCTTGTGACTTTTGTTTTATTTTTGCTACAACCATCTATCATCCATAGACAAATATCCTGAATTCAGAGATGTTAAAATGTGAAGAAATGTAGTTTTAGAATACAAAAAACAGTTAATCGATTAGAGAGATTTCACTCACTGAACATTTACCTCCTCGTAGTATATGCAGTCAGCCATCAGTATGTAGTCTGGTGGAGAAGGAAAGTCTTCTATTTCTTCTCCCCTTCAAAATGGCAAACAAGTATTTTAAACTGTTAATAATTTAAAATACTCTTGCTTTATAAGCAAGAGCCAATAAGTTCATTTCGTATTATCATGGCTTTAACGAGATACAATTTAAAACAAACTATGAATTGTTATTTTAAAACAAGCTGAAAGGCCATACAAACCATTTCAGTACCTTGGCTTTAACAGAACCAGTGACAAGATGTTTGTTCATATTAATATTCATCTTCAGCAAGTCTTGCAATTCCTCAAGATCGGTGACCACAACATCTGCCCTATAAAATAACGTTGATTGAGGGGTAAGCACAGGGTGGGTAACTGGCAATATGAGTTTCAAAGCAAAGCGATGTCCCCTCCCTTCAATTCTTACCCGAGGGTAGCAGCCATGAGTCCCACCGCCCAGGTGCCTGAGCCCAACTCCAGCACCGACCGCCGGCTCAACACTTGGGCCCCGTCTCCGGAAAACCCCAGCGTTTCCAAGTATTTAGAGAGCACAATGGCAGCGTCCCAAACAACGCAACCCACACCACCAGAGTCATACCGCTGCAGTCGTAGTCCCATCCCGCTTCTCCAGAACTCTCACAAAGCTCCGCAGGGGATCCTCCACCACCGACTCCACAGCAGCCGCCATCTCTGCCGGCTAAAGGGTGCTGCTCCCTTAGTGATGACTCATCTGTGCGCCGCTCACAGGCCAAGCCTTGAGAGGGGCCCGCGCCTCCTAGTGGCGGACTTGGCACCTCGCGCGTGCGCAAGTCAACAAAGCCCAGAAGGCTGCAGCACCTTGGGTGTAACCCAGCACTAACCGCCCTCTTCCATTCCTTCTCCTGTAAAATGCGCCTGGCTTGAGGAACAGCTAGTTTAAGTCACCTTCCCAGATAAAACTAATATAATCCGCTCTGTGAAAAAACAAAGCAAACACTGGAGCATTTACGTGGTTAGAGATTGACTCATACTGTAGTTACCTTAAATCCAGGCAGCTTACCAAAGGTGTCTATTATTTTTCTCAGGAAGTTTCCAAGTGTGCTCCTACTTTTTCCGTATGAATGCATAAAAAGGATTGCTGGAAACTTGCAGCTTGCATTTACCAGTTAAAATTTTTTTTTAATCCCTCTAAAATTTACATCATATAAATTATTTGGGATTATGTAGTTTTAAATTGCATGAAATAACTCAGTGTGTGTATACATATATCTACAGTACTCTAATATCCCCTTGTTCTTTACAATGAAAACACATTTTTTAAAAAGTCTTTTAAAAATTAAGACTGAGGTGATTTAATTAATCTTGTTAAGAACTCTGATACAAAGCACAGTAAAAGGCCACAGACCAGTAAATAAAGAACGTGGCTTTTGGCTACTTTACAACCACTGCTACAGCCTATCACATAACATACTTTTCATCACTTTGAGTGAAGGTATCCAAATGGCAAATAAAAGTTTTACTCGCTTCTGATTAAAAAGTTTAATAAAGCATTAAGTATTTGCTGGTTTAAATATTACCAATCTAAAAAAATATTTTTAAAAAATTTCAGTTAACACAAGATTTATAGAGAAAGTCACTAGGTTTTGAAGGCAAGGCAGTTGGTTCCTATGCCATAAGAACTTTTCCTCTGAACATATGAATTAATAAAGTAGCAGATTGTATTATAGACCTCAAGTCATTTAAATTTATATAGGTTATTAACATTATCTTTAAATATACAATATAAACAAAACTGTACATACATGGCATATTAACTTTGTGTTCCAAAGCAATAGGCAACTTTTTGCAAAAATAAAAGGCACATCTGAATGAGATACATGCCCTTTGTTTCCTCTATAATTGGGTTATGTATTCTTTGTTTACATTTTGACAAAATAATATACACAGTGCATTCTATTATTTTCATTACACATTTCATTTTTGTCTTCAGCAGCAAATACTGGCATTTAAGACATGGCATTAAAGAATTTAAGAACAGTGGGTGTTATTCACAATTCTCCTAGATGTAAAAACTACAAGTAAAAACCTTCCAGAAGATGGTCAAAGAGATTTAAAAATCAGTAACACCATACACCTCTATATTTGTGTAAATTCATTACCTTAAAAAAGGCCTCTATTACTCAAATTTGAAAAATTCCACAAAAACACTATCCCCTTTCAGTGCAAACAAAGTCACTTTAAACCATATTTTAGCAGAGTCTACAGTGCAAACATAAATTCATTATACTGGCCTTTTGGCAGCACTGAGGATCCAAGACAAGGCAATGCAACTGATCACCTGAGGATATTGGTAAAGTACTTTTGTATTTTATCTTTCCAATTCTTAAAAGCTTATTTGATCAGTAGCATTTCTGAAGAGCATTATTTGTAAAAACAAAAAACAAAAACCAAAAAAACTAAAATAATATGCCTTTTTGAATAAATTTTAAAAAAAAAAAGCTTTACAAATACTATTCCAGTGTCAATGACTACATATGGCTAAGGTTATTGAGGAGTTTCTGCATTTTCTACCATAGACAGTCTGTACAATGGGGGATGTGAAAACTCTCACTTGTAAGTCTTTGGTGGAAGTTTTGGTAGGTGAGGGCTTGAATTCTGCCTTGGTGGAACAGGGGGAGCTTGAGGATGAGCAAGACTGTTGTGATAGCATCGACATGGTACCCTTGGAGAGGGTGTGCTAGGAGGAGTGCTTGGTGAATTTGGACATGTTCTAATGTCTCTGAGCCAGTCTGGATCTCTGTGAAGATGTCCCAGTGGAGGTGGCTGAAGATTAAACAGACAGTTTATAAAGTGTTCTGGAGGTCGAAGGCGAACTGGTGGAGGGGTATCAGGAAGAGGATCTGTTGGCGGAGGTGGAGGTGGACTATGCAGAAGTCCATTAAATGCACTGGTAGGAACAGGAACTCTGGGTTTTATCTTTGGGGGAGGAGGCTGTCTTGGTGGAATAGCAGGAGGGTCGTCATCAGATTTCACAGTTCCCTTTAAAACAAAAAGTTATATAACTATACTTCTTTTCTCCTGAAAAACTTACAAGGCAATTTTAAAAGTCTGAAAAATTCTTCACACAGAAGAATTTTTTAACTCAACACACAAATTAAATCCAGAAGCTCAAAGTAAATTAATCTGGTTTAATTATCAGATTTATAAGTACATCACTTCTAGTTTAATCAAGGGCTCTGTTTAATACTTCTACATATGAGATGTTTTAATTGAAATCTTAGAACATAAAGCTTCAATTTATCTTGCTTTGTGTTACTATTTCATAAATTTAAGAAATTCATGAATTTTAATTATAAAAATAGGTAAGCAAAAATAATATAGAGTTTTGTAGATGTGAAAGGACATGATGTTAAGGAGACTTAATGTCCAGCTTCTCCTGATTAAGCATTTACTTCTACTTTTCCCAGTGACACTCAGAACAGTGGATTTCAAAGGGTCATCCAAGGACCAGCAACATCAGTACCAGTAGGGAACTTGTTAGAAAAGCAAATTTTTTTTAAAATTATTTGTTCTTTTTAGTTATGTATGAAAGGAGATTATATTTTGAGATATCATACATACATGGAGTATAACTTCCGATTCTTCTGGTTGTACATGATGTGGAGTCATGTATTCATTTATGAGCATAAGAAAGTTATGTCTGATTCATTCTACTGTCTTTCCTATTCCCATTCCTCGTCCCTTCCCTTCATTCCCCTTTGTCTGAGCCAGTGAATTTCTATTCTCCCCTCCCCACTGCTTATTGTGAGTTAGCAACTGCACATTGGAGAGAACACTGGGCCTTTGGTTAGAAAAGCAAATTTTTGAGCCCTCACTCCAGATCTACTGAATCAAAAACTCCAGGAGTAAGGGTTAACATATCAGGTTTTAACAAGCTTTCCAAAAATAAAATTTGAAAAGCTGATGGAAAGTTGGAAGAATCCTTCACATACTAGTACCAGAAAAAAAGTGTATTTCTGAGTCTGTGAATCAGCACCACCCCCCCGCTTTTTTAAAGGAAAGTTTTTTTTATAAGAATTAAACAACTACTAAAAGCATTTTTCAAATACAACAATATAAATGTGGAAAATGATAAAGAAAAGCCAAAATACAACAAATTCGTAAAAATAAAGTCCTATCTTGAAAATCCATAAATTTTTAAATAAATTAAGGCAAATCCAGGTCCTGTTGACTACCTTTGAATTTGAAGCATCTTGGTCAAACTTTCTTCGAGGAGGAAGTGGAGGAGGAATCAGTAGCTCTTCACTTGGTTTATTTAAACTACCACACAAACTGAAGACAGACTCTAGGGAGGCAAAGATTAGTTTAACCACAATTTACAGTGCAATTAATCCAACAAAACTTCATTGCAACTGTGATCACTTCTGCCATGGCATTTATCAGACTGTAATGCCTGTTATATATTATCTATCTTCTCTTCAAAAATGTAAGCTCTCTTAGAACAGCTCATTTATTTTGTATCCCTAGTACCTAACACAGTTCCTGGTACACAGTATATATGATAGCTAAGTGAAGGCACATTATTTAGTTATGATTAATAATGAGACTCCTCCTCCAAAAGTCTTTTTAAAATCTAAAACAAAACCAAACAAAAACATGAATGTATATATGTCGTTACTTTTAGAGAAAAATTATCCTAAGCAGAAAACATTTTCTCTGAAGCAGCTACAATCAGGTTCATGACTACACAGGTAATAAAATCTCCATATAGGAGACCATAAAGTAGGGTTATATATCATATAACTCTCTTTGCAAATCTCTTAATAATAAGGTATATGTTATAGAGTCACACTGAAGAAAATTTACAAAATAATAAAGTATTAGAGGAAAATTACTCCTGAACAGGTCAACTAGGTACAGAATAAGAACTATTTTCATTTTGATCAATTTCTTTTGTCTTATTTATATGGTTTTAAAGAACTCTAAAATTATGGTCCAACTCCCCATTTAATTTTTCTCCACATTCACAGTTATTATAGAGACATTCATCATGTTTTATTTGTCATTATACTTAGATTGAGTTTGCAGGAATAAGTTGGGAAAGAAGTTGATGAATTTAGTTTTAAATATGCTAAGTGACTGCTTATGGGACATCAAAGTATAGTTTTTGTTTCCTGCTACCAGAAAATAATTTTACTTTTGTCATTGATAATATGCATGACACTGTAATTGTATCATTTTTGGTTTATTAAATATTAAGCACACATTAAAAATGTTTTAAGAAATGTGATACATTAAAGAAGTCAAACATATTCCTTCTCAATATATTTTTCTGTTTTGTTTCATATCCAAATAACAATCTACAAAGTCATAAATAAAACTATCAACTCTTACAATCTAGAAGTATACATAGATTTTGTAGTTTGACAAAAGTTTTCTTTTAGATTTTATAAAACAAACTTGAAATATTCACAGTGTTCATTATTAAATGACTTTATTACATGGTCTTATTGTTTCCCAACCCTTCTGCAGTAACAGACCTTCCAGTGCACTTTGTAAAGATACTAAGTTTAAGAGTCAGATGGGTGCTGGGCCCAGTGGCGCATTCCTATAATTCAAATAACTCAGGAGGCTGAGGTGGGAGGAATGCAAATTCAAGACAACCTCAGCAACTTAGCAAGACTCTAAGGACTTTGTGAGACCCTGTCTCAAAATAAAAAATACTAAAAAGACTGGGGATGTGGCTCAGTGGTTAACTTACCCTGGGTTCAATCCCTGGTACCACCCTCCTCAAAAAGCCAAAAGGGTGAAAAGCCTAGATTTTTAATAAAATAGCAAAGAAGGTTGCTATTTTAAAAATGCTACTACAGTGTAAATGCTTATATTATCATTTAAATGATATATAACAAAATTCAAAATTTAAAAAATAAAATCAAATTCATATTAGTCTTTGTAAAAAAAATTCCCGAGACTGTTAGAATAACAGAACAAATAATAGCCTAAATTTCCTAAAATTTACTTTTGGATCATTGCTTTGATGAGTTAAAACTGTAAGGATAAAAACAATGGCACACAAATAATTTTAGAAAGATATAACTCATAATTCCTACTTCTTCAGAAAATATTAAATACCTACTGAAAGACACTACCCACCTAGTAATTTGTTAAATAACCACTCAAGATTTACTAGGTATGCATTGCAATTTTATGTAATAAAAAGGAAATTTTATGTATTGTTTGTTTAATTTTATACATTTTTGCAGACCTTCACTGATAGCGCATAAAATTTAGAAAAAATATTCCAACTAGTATTAGATTTAAATGATTCAAATTGCAAATAATACTAAGTACTGCCATTATTTTAATAAATATAAGTTTATAGAAGTTTTACTAATCAATCAATACAAAAATGATCTGGTTCATACAATTCACTGCCTGCATAATGTTTAAAAATTAAATATTCTTTGCAAAAGAGCAGATTACAAGAAATATTTTCCATTCTTATATTTTAAAAGACAAGAGTTGCTGGACGTGGTAGTGGCACACCTGAAATCCCACAGCCTCTTGAGACACTGAAGCTGGGGAATCATGAGTCCAGTCAGCCTGGGCAACTTAGCAAGACCCTGTCTCAAAATAAAATAAAATAAGGCTAGGGATGTAGTTCAGTGGTTAAAGCACCCCTGGGCTAAATCCCTAGTACCAGGAAAAAAATAAAAGACAAGAGTTTGCTACATACACAATGAATCTAAATAAAAATTAAAAAGTGGTGGCTGAAAGCCTGTTAACTTTCAGCCCAATATAACACAAATCCACATTTGTAATGTATGTATAAACAATTTAATGGAAATGTCAACAAGTCATAGCTACTACTCATCACTACTCACAGATTCTACTACACTTCAACCAGGTACAATAGATGTATGCAGCGAATGACTGTTTAGAAAATTAAAGCTATCAGAGCTATAAATAAGGAATAAATAGAGAATAGCAATGCCAAAGCATTAGGGGCATTAAAAATAGTGTATAAGATGTGATATAAACACATCTGATAATTTTAAGTCACTTTCCACTGACTTATAGAGCTATGTTTTTTAAAAAAAATTTATTTTTTCTTTTTAGTTATACATGACAGAATGTATTTTGACAAATTATACATAATGGAGTATAACTTCTAATTCTTGTGGTTGTATACAATGTGGAGTTACACTGGTCATGTATTCCTATATGAACAAAGGAAAGTTATGTCTAATTCATTCTACTGTCTTTCCTATAAAGCAATGGATTTGTGTTTCTTTTAAAAAGGAAAACTTTTCTATACTGATGTATATAGTAATTTTACTGTACATTTTTTACTTCCAATCCTCTTGCAGAACTTGACATATCTCACTAGTATTTCTCAAGAATGTTACATTTTTAGCAGCCATTCATGGTCTTGGTCATTGCATTTAGATTCCCTCCTACCCCTCCACAACTGCTACATTTTTCATGATGAAGAACAAGGAGCCAGAAAAAGGGATTGACTCAGAATTGAAACTTTTTCCTCAAATACAGATATTAAATTTATTATTCCATGTCAAAAGTTGCTGCCCTGATTATGTGGACTCTGCAGTTACTTTCAGGGGTTCTGCTGGTTCAGGGACCCAACAGTTGATACGAAAAGTATACTTTTGGGAGTATTGATAAGAAGTGGGCACGGGATTCACTTTCTCATTTTCTTACCACAATCAGATTTTTATCCACCTTCTCATACATGTAGCCATGTGTGCTTCAGGGAAAGCTGACCTTACCCCTTAGCAACAGGAATAAGGCCTGATTAGTTCAAGTCTGAAAATTCCCGCTAAAGAAATGGAATTACTCTATTAAACTCATCACTTAGAACTCAACTGGTCACTGAAATACCAAAGGAGATTTTTCTGGAGGCTATTAAAAAGGATATCCCTTGGACTGGGGTTGTGGCTCAGTGGTAAAGTGCTTGACTAGCATGCGTGAGGCACTGGGTTCGATCCCTGGCACCATATAAAAATAAAACAAAATAAAGGTATTGTGCCCACTTAACAACTTAAAAACTTGTGCCCACTTACAACTTGTTATTTTGGAAAAGTACTTTGCCATTTTGTTTTTCAACCTTTCTCTATCTGCTGAATAAAGAAACATATAACTTTTATCATTCCTGCCAGCATTTTTTATGACCTTATGGAAAAACAGCTGTAGATAAAGATGTTAATCTGGACAAAACAATGAGAGTCAAAAGGAACTTCAGTCTTTAATAACATCATTGAGCCACTGAATCAACTAGTCCTAAAGCAGATTTCCTATACAGTTCCAATTATGTCTTTCAGAATGGGTTCTTACTGTTTAAGGTAGTCTTACATGAGTCTTTTCTTCTTTATAAACACATAGACTCATGGAAACAGAAGATATCTAAATGATGGTGGGACATATTTGATAGTTTCTGAATTTGAGTCTGACTCTATAGCCACCACATAACCACTATGTTTATACAAAGTAGACACTCAATAACCCTTGTTGTGTGAACACAAATTTATTTTCAATAAAGAGCATTTTGTTACCAGATTGTTTTCATTAACATTGGGCTATTTACTATACTGCCAAATACTGTTCTACTTGATAGCAATATAATAGTGACTTGCTTATGGAGTTTATATTCTGGTTGGAGAGAAATAATAAATATGTAAAAGTAGCATAGCTATACACCATAAGAAGAAATAATTTGTAGGAAAGGGGTTCAGGAATAGGTGGATGGGAAGCAATTTTAAACAGGTGATTGGGGAAGAACTCACTAAGGAAACACTAAGCAAAAACTTGAAGGAGTCAAGGGAGCAGGCCATGATGCCAAGTGGTCAAAGAGCATTAGAAACAGAAGGAATAGCAAAAGCAGAAGTCCTAATGTAGTAATGTGCCTTTGTGTTCTAGAGGCAGAATAACTAAAGCAGTGAAGAGTAAGGGAAGAAAACAGCAGATTATTAGATCTCACAGATCAAAGGAAGCTAAGCCCTGTAAGGCCTTGTGGGCCCTATGAAGGAACTTTAACTTTTAATCTGAGTGAGATGGAAAGTTTTATATACAGGAGAGTTAAGGTCTTATTTATTTCCTAAAAGGATCAGTCTGGCTGTTGTATTAAAAACATACTGGAGGGGCTGGGGTTGTGGCTCAGTGGTAGACCGCTCGTCTAGCACGTGTGAGGCCCTGGGTTTGATCCTCAGCACCACATAAAAATAAAGAAAATAAAGGCATTGTGTCCAACTGCAACTAAAAAAAATATTTTTAAAAAATATATGTATACTGGAGCAGGTATAACCCTAACATCCAAACCAGATACCAAATGGCAATTATCAATTATCTAGGAAAGAAAACTACAGCCCAATTTCCTGATAAATATAGATGCAAAAATCCTTAATGAAATATTAGCAAATCACATTAAAACACATATAACGAAGAAAATACACCATGACCACAAGTAGGTTTCATCCTAGGGATGCAAGGTTGGTTCATCATACACAATTCAATAAATGTAATTCACCACTTAAATAGAATAAAGAACAAAAACCATATATTTGATCATCTCAATAGATACTGAAAAGGCCTTTGATAAAATACAGCAACCATTCATGTTAAAATGCTGTAGAAACTAGGGATAGAAGGAACTTATCTAGCATTATAGAGGCTGTATACAACAAACCCAAAGCCAACATCATACTGAATGAAAAATAAATGAAAGCTTTTCCTCTAAAATCAGAAACAAGACTAGGATGTCCACTCTCACCACTTCTATTCAATATAGTTCTCGAAACTCTAGCCAGAGCAATCAGGCAAGAGAAGGAAATTAAGGAATACAAACAGGAAAATAAGAAGTCAAACTTATCACTGTCTGTTGATGACATGATCTTATATTTAGAAGACCAAAAAAATTCTTCCATAAAATTCCTAGAGCTAATGAATGAATTTAGCAAAGTAGCAGGATTCACTCATATATCAATAGCTTCTGTATTCCAAAAGCAATTCAGCTGAGAAAGAAATCAGGAAAATTATCCCTTTCACAATATCCTCAAAATTAAACAAACAAACAAACAACTGGAAATTAATCTAAACAAGGTGAAAGATTTCTACATTGAAAAATGAAGAAAGAAATTGAAGATAATCTCAGAACATAAAAATACCTCCCATGTTCTTGGATAGGAAGAATTAATATTGTCAAAATGGCTATATTACCAAAAGCAATATACAGATTAAAAAACTCAATTCCCATCAAAATAACAATGACATTCTTCACAGAACTAGAAAAAACAGTCCTTAAATTCATTTGAAAGATTAAGATATCCACAAGAGCCAAAGCAATTCTGAATAAGAAAAGTGATACAGGAGGATCTCAAATTATATTACAGAGCTACAGCAGCAAAAATAGCCTGAAGATCAATGGAATAGACAGAAACAAACTCACATTTCTACAGCCATCCAATACTTGAAAAATATGCCAAAAATACATGTTAGAGAAAAGACAGTCTTTTAACAAATAGCTGGGAAAACTGGATATCTCTATGTAGAAGAATGAAAGTAGATCCCCATCTTTCATTCTGCACAAAAGTCAAATTAAAATGGATCAAAGAGTTAGAAATTATACCAGAAATCTTAAAACTGCTCAAAGAGAATAAGGTCAACACCCCATCTATAGGTGGAGGCATCAATTCCTCAGCAATACCCCTAAAGCTCAAGAAATAAAACCAAGAATCAATAACTGGGATGTCATCAAATTAAAAGTTTCTTTCTACACAGCAAAGGAAATGATTAAGCGTGTGAAGAAAGAGTCTACAAAATGGGAAAAAATCTTTGTCAGCTGCTCCACTGACAGGGGATTAATTAATATTAATAATATATAAAGATCTCAAAAAACTCAATGCCAAAATAACCTCACAGTTATAAGGCAAAAAACAGACATACCTCAAAAGAAGAAACACAAATGGCCAACAAATATATGAAAAATGTTCAAAATCTCTAGCAATCAGGGAAATGCAAATCAAAACTACACTAAGCTTTCATCTCACTTAATCAGAATGGCAATTATCAAGAATATAGATAATATATGCTGATGAGGATATGGAGAAAAAGGTACACTCATACATTGTTAGTGGGACTGCAAATTAGTATAACCACTTTGGAAAAACCATATGACCCAGCTATATCCCACTCCTCAGTATTTGTTCAAAATAACTAAAATCAGCATACTATAGTGATACAGCCACCACAATGTTTACAGCAGCACAATTCACAATAGCCAAATTATGAAGCCAACCCAGATGCCTATCAACAGATAAGTGGATCAAGAAAATGTGGCAAATATATATACACAATGGAGTTTTACTCAGCCATAAAGAAGAGTGAAATAATGGCTTTTGCAGGTAAACAGATGAAGATGGAGAAAAGTATGCTAAGTGAAATAAGCCTGACTCAGAAAATCAAGGATCAAATATTTTCTATTATATGTGGAAGCTAGAACAAAATAAGGGAAAGAAGGCTTTGGGGGAGGAAAATAGATATCATAAAGATACAGGGAATATCACATTGGAGTAGAAGTATGAAAACGAAAAGAAAAAAGGAAAGGAAAGTTAAAGAAACATGAAATGAATTTAACAAAATCATTTTATATACATATGTAAATGTGCCAAAGGGAATTTCTCCTTAATGTATATGTAGAAAATACCAGTTAAATATAGATAAATAAAGGAGTGAAAGGAAGATCAGTAAGGGTCAGAGAAAATTCGGAGGAGAGGAAATCAAATTCCTTGTATGTATGATCTTGTCAAAATGAACCCAAATACTATGTAGAATTATAATGCTTTAATTTTTAAAAAAGGAAAAAAATATACTAAAGCAAGAAAAATGGAAAATTAGGATGCTATCATATTGAAAAAGGTTAAGAGATTGTAGTGGCTATCAGCGTAGTAGCAGTAGAAATGGTAAGAGATAGTTAGATTCTTGATATATATTGAGGGTAATCAAGATTTGTTGATTGGGTCACATTTGAGGTATGAAGAAAGAGAGAAAAGCTACTTCTCATATTTTTGGCCTAAGTAACTGAATTGAGATGAGAAGGCGGTAGGAAAAACAGCTTTGGAGGCTCAGTTTTGGAAAGGTTAAGTTTAGATTCCTATCAGATATCCAAATGAAAATGTGGAACAGGTCATTGAATATATGAGTCTAAATCTAGTTGGAGATATGAACCTGGAAATTATCCTATAAATGATATGTTAATGAATGAGGTAAGTGAGAAACAAAGAAACAAAGAGGTTTCAAGATCAAGTCTTTTCAATGTTAACAGTTTGGAAAGCTGAAGAGGAACTAACATAAGAGACCAAGGAGCTATAAATGAAGTAAAAAATCAAGAGAGGAAGATGAGCAATATAATCTGCATGCACATGATTTTTTTTCCAAAAAATTTGGAGGTATTTTGTATAAACAGGCAGAAAGTCTTTCTTGTTTGCCACCAAATCCCTTGTGCTTAGCTGAGAAGCTGTACAAACTAAGTGTAGGTTGAATACTGCTTATCCAAAATGGTTGGGACAGGAAGTAATAAGGATTTTAGACTTGGAATATTTACATATATAATAAGATATTTGGGGGTTGAGGCCCAAGTTTAAATTAAAAAATTCATTTATGTTTCACATACACTTTATACACATAGCCTGAAGGTAAACACAAAATTCATTTATTTTATTTTCCTTTTCTTTGTCGTTACTAAAGATTGAACCCAAGGGTGCTTAACCACTGAGCCACATCCTCAGCCCTTTTAATTTTTTAATTTTGAAACAGCTTCTTACTAAGTTGCTGAGGCTGGCCTTGAATTTGCAATCTCCTGCCTTAGCCTCCCAAGCTACTGAGATTACAGGCATGCACCACCATGCCTGGCTTCATTTATGTTTCATCTTTGAGAGCCTGAAGGCAAATAATTTTGTGCATGAAACAAAAATCTGTGTACAATGAAATATCAGAAAGAAAAGGTATACAAGAATTGCCAGCTAATACCAGAGGCTAAGAAAGGCTGTGTGGTTACAAACAGCATTTCTTAACCTACCTTGCAGCTAGGTAAGCCCATGTGACTAAGTTTTGGAATGAGAGCAGAAGTGATGTATGCATGCTTTCATAACAAATGTTCTTGCTCTCCACCTTTCTGCTAGCTGAAAAATGGTAACTATTGGAGCAGTTGTTCAAGATAGAGATCGAAGCCACATCTTGAGAATTCCGAATCACCCTGCTAGCCTGAAAATCCTGTGGAGCAGAAATGTCTACTTGTTCTGGCTTTTTTGAGAAATAAACTTTTACTTCATTTAAATCCTTTTACAACTGTAGTTATACCTTGGCTATTTAAAAAAAAAGGAAACAGAAACTGTGGTCACTGAAAGAATAATTTTTGTCTATTTTGTTCACTGCCATATCTCTTGTACATATCAAGCATTCAGAAATATGTACTGAACTGGGCACAGTGGCACATGCCTATAATCCCAGATACTACAGAGTCTGAGGCAGGAGAATCACAATTTTGAGGTTAGTCAAGGCAGCTATCTCAAAATTTAAAAAACCCTATCTTAAAATAAAAAATAAAAAGGTTGTGTATGTAGTTCAGTGGCAGAGTATCCCTGAGTTCAACCTTCAGTACTACCAAAAAAAGGAAAAAATTACATTCAATATGTGAATGAATTAATATGGTATTAGCAATTATAAAAGCTAGAAGACAGTAAAGATAATTTAAATTCTATACTCAGGCACACTATTAACAATTAAATGTATAATACACTTCCAGAAACTTAAGAACTTAAACATTTATATACTATAGTATACTTTAACAGGTTACTATGCAAGTATGTGCCCCTACCAAAATGAGGGAACACATAAAGAAAGGAATCTAAGAAACAAAAATTCAATACAGGAGGAAGGTGAAGGGAATTTCTGGATGATAAAGAAACTTCTAAGATGATGGTTGGGTCAGAGGCTAAGACAGCAACCAGTTTAAATTGGAAAATGTCAGGAAGGAGGTTTCCAAGTGGAAGAGGAGAAGGGGTGGAAAGGGGAAGATAAATGAAAACTCTGATAGGTTTTCTAATAGGCTTGATCTTATGAAAATGTGCTATAAAAGGGCATGGGAAGACCAAGCAATGTCTTAAACAAATCCATGCTTTAATGAGTAAATTCTTAACTCCAGGAAATAGAAGTGTATTAAAAAGGAAATACAATAAATACCATTTGATCTAATAGTGAATAATATCACATTGCCCTCAATGTGATAAGTATAGGTAAGGCAGAACATGAAATCCTCATCAGTAAATAGTATGTAAAATTAATGATTCAAAAGAGGAAGCAATATAAAAAATCATTTTAGAAATGAACTTTCAATGAGGAACAAGAAAAGGGGTGAAGAGACATGGGGTAGGGAGCTTCTGTTAATTTTATTTTAAGTGTTTAACCAGTTTGCATTGGTTGCTGTCTCAGCCTCTGACTCAGAGCCATTGAAAAGACTGGAATTCCTGCTACTGTCTATAACATATACATTTTACTATGTTAGACGGGAGGTTCTCCAGATTGAGAGAATTATTCCCAAAGCTGCTGTGTTCCTTTTTGGGTTATTTTTGTCTTAAACAAATTGCCACAGAAAGTTAATAACATTTTGATAATAAATCATGAAATAATTTAGAATGATAAAATACTGCTTTTCTTAAAATACTACTTTAACTAAATAAGATATCAAGAAATAAATTATCAAACGCTATCCTGGGAACTTTAAATAAACATTTAATATAGTCATCCCTTGGTATCTGGGACTGATTATAGCATATTTCACAGATACAAACTCCACAGATGCTTAAGTCTCTTACAATGCATAATAATGTTATATAATGCAATTTACTATGATATATTTGCTTTTAACCTACATATATTCTGCAAATTTAAATCCTCTCTACATTATTAGTATTGTTTTGAGGTGGGGTACTAGGGATTGAACCCAGGGTGTCACATATGCTAGGCCAGTGCTTTAGCAGTGCAGGGTTTTTGTTTTTTTTTTTAAATACAAACCCTGGAGGTATTTCTAATTGTCCAGGGTGACACTGAATTTGCAATCCTCCTGCCTCAGCCTCCTGGGTAGCTGGGATTACAGGTGTGTGCCTCCATGCCCAGTTCTAGATTATTTATAATACCTGCTATAGTAGAAATACTATATAAATAGTTACACTGTATTGTTTAGGAAACAATGACAATATAAAAAAGTCTATATGTGTTCAGTACAGATGCAAGCACTGTAGGTATAACTACATTTTCAATATGTGGCTGACTGAATCCATGGGTATGGAAACCACATATATAAAGTGCTGACTGTGTATTATTCCTACAGGAAAATGAATTGGAAGGGGTGGGGAAGAAGATAGGTAACTGATATGAAATAATTGTTCATTCTGTGCTAAGAAACAAATTAGGTATTCTAAATAGTTATTTCATTTGGTCCTTAATAAGTTTGGAGATAAAAAATAATTTGTTCAAGGTCACACAGTCCCTTGAACACAGGTCATAAAATAATTTAAAAAAACTATAGGAAAATTTAAATATTACATAACAATAAGCAAATAATTCAATTTATTTATAAAAATTTCTTTCAAGCTGGGAATATAGCTCATCAGTAGAGGGTTTGTCTAGAATGTATAGGGCCTGGGGCTCAATCTCCAGCACAACAGAAATAAAGAAGAAAAGAGGGATAGGGTGAAGGGGAGAGGGGAAGGAGGGAGGGAAAAAAATTTTCTTATTCTTTCCATGTTGCTAAGCCCCAAAATGTTCAAATACAAATTTGGTAAACCAAATTATTATTATTATAGTAATTTCATTAGAATCATACTTACTTGAATGTGGCAAGAGCACTGTAGCAAAGATGCTATTGCTACCTATTGGAAAGAGAAAAATTAATTTGAAAAGATAGGTAACATGTATGGTTTTATTTTTACATGTCAGCATAAAGTAACATGTAATATACATAGCACAAAATTTTATCACCATCTTTTAATGTGTCAGTTTTTTTTAGAAAGATGAAACTAAGTATTCCTTGTACCTAGAATGTTTTTCTCTTTCTTAGTGTAAATGGTTCCCCTTCTATCACAGTCCCTTTCAATTTTCCTCACTGAACTTATGTACTTATTTTTTTATTCACTGCCTGTTGCTCCCTTTCAAGTGGTGGTGAGGTCCCAAAAGTACTAAATAAATCTTTTTGAATGAATAAATCAGAAAACAATATGCATTAACAAATGCATAAGTGTGATAATCACCATTTTCACATTTAGATGCTACTTTTCATACTGATTTGATTACAAAGGATTCTGTAGTTTGTTAATTAAAATGATGAGAATTATCCGAAACAAAAATTCCTTTTTTACCAAATGGTTTGTATCAAATACTTACCACAGGAACTATTGAGATCCATATCTGAAAACACACTATGTTCTGAAGAAGCAGACACTGGTGGAGTAGATGGTGTATTTGGAGAGGTTGGTGCTGACACTGTTGATTCGAGCTCAGTTTCAGCAACCCGACTAAAGCTTATCTTATAAGGTTCTCTTTCTAATTGTGTTGGATGACCTCATAAAGTGCCTGAGGTAGAGCCATGCCATCCTGAATTAGGCCCTATTCCAGGAGATTTTAAGGAGTAGGTTGATTTCCTAGCCTAGGAAAAGTAAACATAATTAGTATCATTTATTTTCATGAGTTACATTATTAGTTAATTAGTTCTCAAGGAACCAGTTAATTAATTCTCAAGGAATAAATTAAAAGAGTGCAACAAAATACCAATCTGCAGCGTCAGTTTGTGGTATTCTAGTAATAACTTCTGGATTTAACTGGATTAATTTAAAAATGAACTTGAATATAAGTAAATCTCTTTCAATAACTGTAGAAATAAAATGCCTAAAAATTGTGTCAAAACAACCTTTAGCTCCTAAAACACTTATATCTAAACTTTTTTTCAAATAACTTATATCAATTTAATAAATATTTACTGGTAACATAATTTATGTTTATATTATGTTATGTGCTTCACTTTTTAAAAAGTTCCCTTTTTCCCTTTTCTTATACTAAATGTTCAATCTCTATAACAGTGCATTCAAAACCCTTTGGTGAAGAGGGCTATCATTGTTCCCTATCCTAAACTCCATCCCAATTTTAAAACTCTGGCAGTGGTAACTTGATGAAAAAACAAAAATCTCAGATTCATAAATTTGAGTTGGAGGCAAATGCTGTGGTAAATGCCTATAATCCCAGCTACTCAGGAGGATTAGGTAGGAGGATTGTCAAGTTTGAGGCCAGCTTGGATATTGTGGTTTGGATATGTGGTATCCCCCAAAAGTTGATGTGTGAGACAATGAGGGAATGTTGAGGGGTGAAATGATAAGATTATGAGACCTATAACATAATCAGTGGATTAATTTACTTCAATGAATTAACTGAGTCATAACTATGGGCAGGTAGGGTATAGCTGAAGAAGTATATCACTGGGAGTTATACCGTTGGGTTTATATTTTGACCCTGGTGAGAAAGAGTGCTTCTGCTGCCTGGTTTCCACATCTTGAGCTACTTTACCTCTTTCACGCTTTTCTGCTTCTGCCTGATGTTCTATCTCACCTCAGGCCCAAAATTAGGGGTCCACTGACCATGGACTGAACCTCTGAAACCATGAGCCAAAATAAACTTTTTCCTCTTGATGTTGTTCTTGTTGGTCATAGTGATGAAAAAGTGACTAAAACACTGGGCAATGTAAGAGACATCCTGTCTCTAAAATTAAAAAAAAAAATTAAAAAGACTGGGGATATAGCTTAGTGGTAGAGCCCTTGCCTTCCATGCATGAGGCCCTGGGATAGATCCCTAGCACCCACTCAAAAAAGTTTGAGTTAAAATCTCAACTGTGCCAAAAACTAGCTGTTCAGTCTTGAAAAAGTTATTTAATCTCTTTGAGCCTCAATTTTTTTATTTATAAAGTAAGGATAATCTCTATCATATACTGATGTGAGAATGAGATACCATGCAACTACCTAGTTTACTGCTTTGCCAAAGGGAGTCTGTTTATAAATGATTTTTACTTTTTTCCAAATCTTGCTTCACTTTCAGTGACTTAGAATTAGTCTTCCATTATTTCTGTTGCCACTGCAAACCTGTGGAATAACTAGAAAGTGTAGAAGCAATTCCTAGTGTGAGAGATGGGTTTCACTGGCAACCACAGACCATGGAGCCCTAATGGCAAGTGCCAATGGTCAAGCAAAAAAAAAAAGCCTATATACTACTGCTTACTCTTTTCCCAGTTCTTTTCACTTCCTTTGTTCCATTCAGCTACTGCTAGGCTCTCATATTCTCACACCTGTTTCTCTTATACTAGAAGGGATCAAAAATTGACAGATAAGTGGTAGTAGGACAAAGGATACATCAGATTTTATCAAAAAAGCTGATATCTTCCTTTACAGTATACATAATTTTAGAAATAGTACTATAAAATATCTAAAAATAGCTATTTGATTACAATTTAAGGAAATAGGTTGTTAAATATTAAAAATAATATTTTCCAACATTGTCATGGACTTACAAATCGAGGAGGCTGTTTGTAGTTTCGGGGTTCGATTTCTAGTGACTTGTTGAACAAATAATCTGTAAACTCTTTTTCAGATGAGCTTCCATGGGGTTAAGGTTTTCAAAGAACCTCTGGAATTAAAGAAATACTCCTAAGTATATACTTACTCAAATTTTTAGTGTAAATTATTTATTTTATCATTTTTAAAACTAAAAAATTAAGAGATCACAATGTCTGGAAAAGTTACAAAGATTGTTTATTCCAGTCGCTCTACTTTTCAATAAGATTACATAATTTCTCTGGAAGTCATATTCTAGTCAAACATTATGATTATAAGATGAACAGGTTTTAATGGCTCAGTAGTTAACACTTATCCTTTATTATTCCTACTAATTATAACATAATGATCACAAGTAAGCTAACAAAAGTGTTTAGAACCAAAATTATAGTTTAAAAAACCACAATAGAACTTTGATAATTGGAAAGACATATTCAAAAGCAATCAAGAGAAATTATAATAAACTTTATAACTTACCTGTGTCAAATTCTAGTACAAAAGTATTTTTATCAAAAATATTTTATCTTTATCAAAAAATATTCACCAAATATTTTGCAAGTAAAAATTTAAGCTCCGAAGTAGGAAATTTAATACTTTAGCAAAGTGCTCCGCTCAAAAAAAAAAAAAAGGAATCTCACTAATTAGAAACCACCCTGTTTATATTTTACTATATTTTCTGGTGTTTTATTATGTGTGATTATATATACATAAATAAATAAATAGAAACTTTTTCTTTTTTGCAAAATTGGGGTAACACCGTATTTATTTTTAATCTTTTTAAAAGTTTATAGTCAAGTTGTTCCCATGTGGTTTACTTATCTTATAAAGTACAAATTTTAAGTCTATGGAATTTTATCAGACATGTTCCAGAATTCATTTCACTAATCCTTATATAGGCAGTTATTTAGATAAAAGCCTTTTAATTCTTTGCTATAATAATAATTATTAACTCCTGGTTCAAATATTTTTCTACATAATTCTTATGGTTATCTTTGAAAATTCCTTAGATGCAAATTTCTGGATTTAGCTGTATTTCATTTTTGAGTGTTTAGAAGCAAGTAAAAGATATTTATTGGGTTTGGCTTTTGTAAGAGGCAAAATGAACTTGAAAAGTATATCACTCCTCTAACAGAAACAATTATTTTTTATACTCAAGTTAGCTAACTTATATTACACTAGCCAATGGTAATTTAAAAACTTTTAGAAAGCTTTATTTTTAATTTTCTCATCATTTGTTCTAACTTAAAAATACGATTTTGTTTGATTAATGTTGGTTTTGTAAAATGAATAGCTTAGTTTGTATATATTTTAAATGTACTTTGATTCAATCATAAAGAGGCATTCCCCTTCTCCAAAATGCTTTAAATGATGGTAAGAAACCTAGATCAGAACAAAAAAACCTATTGGCATATATGCTACTGAGATACAAATGCTTAAAGTATTATTTCAAGTATACCCAATGACAATGTAAAATTATTTCTGTGGAAAAAATATATTGTGAACTCTAATCTGACTTTCAGAACACATTTTCTTATTAGCCTTCTGAAGATCCACATAGAGAGGGTGGGCTCAATGAAATAGGCAACAAAAATTACTATTTACTTTAAAACAGTTATATGTCTGCATTTTAATTAATGGTATGCTTTAGGTCATTCTTTCTAAGGACTGTAGAGTATTTGAACTGGGAACAAAGAATAGTAACTATCTCATAATTCAGGAAGGTAGAAATGATAGTGGCTATTTTCATTCAATATGCCCAATTTGTAGATTCTTTTAAGAATGTAGCATAATTTTTAACATGAAAAGTTAAATTACAATATGTTCTCAATTTCAAATACATATGATATATTAAGTTCATTTAATATAAACGTGGTATCATAATGCACTCTAATTTAGATGGCATCCCACATTTTTCCCCTGTTAGGAAAAAAGTACAATCCTAACTTTCTTAGGACAAAAATTTCAATAAAGACAGAAATAGCAACAGGTCACTAGATAGATATATTGGCAGAGTTAAAACTAAAATAATGCATTCCTATAATGATCAACTTAAAATGAGACAAAGCCATAGAATACACTAAGCATAATGTTTCTAAGAGGGTTCATCATGTGATTTCCACTACCAAAATATTAGCAAGAATGTATGTTCCCAGTGAATTAAAGTATACCTGTAGGAAAGCCAGAAAATGCACACTTATGATATCACAGTATCAGTATTATACACCATTGTTCAAAATAGAACATCAGTTGATAGAATATTAAAGCCCTTTTGTGCTATGCATATATACCACTCTTTCAAACTCTTCTCCTACTTAAGCATAGTCATCTTCTGAGAAGATAAGTTGTTTAATGTTATACTGGCTCACATAAAATATTTAAAATGGTTATCCATCAATGATGAAATTAGTAGTGGATTTTTACTGCATGGACATCAGAAAAACTTCTTTTGTTCAACTTTGCCATTCGCTTTTTTGGAAGTGTTGCTTGAACCAACTCAACAAAGAAGTGATATTTTCAAGAGAAAGCACTTCGTATAAATAACTGCAGATAGTGTAGGTATAATATTTAACATTGTTAACTACCAATTATTAACTCATTTTATTTACAAAGCAAAATAAACAGCATGATATGTGATTATGGTATTTTGTAGAGATCACCGAGTACTTAACACATTCCCTTTTAAAGACAAGGAAAAAAAATATTTACCCTCATTTCTGGTTCTATTTGTAAACAATAAGGCTGATTCTGATATTGCTGAATTTCTCCAGTAATTTCTGCCACTTTTCTCCTCTTACTGAAATTGTTCAAATCTTTCCCTTTCTTTTTTAAAAAATCATTATTCCCTTCTTCAGTCTTCAGAATATTTGTTAAATATATTCCTAGTGAAAAAAATATTTAAAGAAAATTTATTTTAAAATTGGTCATTTAATCAATCATTTGGGAAAACAATCTTGTAAAACTAAAAGACTTACTAGCAATTCCACTCCATAATGTTGATAAGGCAAGGCTCTGATAGACTTTATGGTTATGATTAATTCTCCATTAATTTTTTTAACATAGAAAAAATTTAAAATAAAAAGAAAATAAAGGCTACTAGTCTAAGAAATAGCAAATTGAGCTTTCCTAAACCGTGTTTATAAAGTCTAAATTATAAGTTTTAAATCGAACCAAAATTTTTAATGCTTGATTTTATTTTATTTTATTTATTTATTTTCACATTACAACACTTTCAAATTTTTATTGAGTATGGTCTTATTACCTCTGTAATAATGCTTGATTTTAAATATTTATTTTCAATAATCTTTAAGTGATCATCAATATCATAAGCACTGCTGATTAATAAGAGTTCAGACTTAAATTGTTTTCTCAGAGCCCATGATTTAGATTTAATAACCAATTATATTTTAATCTTTCACAATAGAAACTTTAATCTCCTTTTTTGAATAATTACTAAAATATTTAAATTAGTAGTTATCAATTGATAATTTTGTTCCTAAGAGTATATTGGAAATGTCTGGAGACATTTCTGGTTATCATGATGTAGATGTTACCAGCATATAGTAAACAGGAAACTTGGAGGCTACTAAACATCCTACAAGCACATGACATTTACTCATTTATTTGATTCATATGCCAATAGTGCTGAGGTTGGAAAACCTTGATTTAAATAAATTATACAATTTCAACAGTTTAGTCATACATCACATTATTATATTTATATAAAAATGATCTATAAGGCTAGAATGGAGGGGCTAGGAATATAGCCTAGTGATAAGAACAGGTGCTTAGCATGTGAGATGCCCTGGGTTAAATCCCCAGCATGAATGTGTGTGTGCCCATGCGCATGAGCACGCACATACACACACACACACATACACACACACACACACACACACACACACACACACACACAGACTAGAATTAAGCTGAAAAACTGCTGTAACATTATAGTACAATATGCTACTCAAGTGTTTGTGGTGATGCTGTTGTAAACAAACACACTGTTGCTGCCCACCATATTAAAGTATAGCACATAAAACACACCACATATACGACAGTGGTCCCGTAAGATTATAATAGAACTGAAAAATTCTCATTGCCTAGAGATGTAGCTGTCATGATGCCAACATAACACATTTTTCAAGCCTCCATAAACAGACCTGTCAGAAAAGTATAGCATGTTTGTCTATGAACAGTACTTAATACTTGATAATAGTAATAAATGACTGTTACTGGTTTATGCATTTACTATACTACACTTTTTATCATTACTTTACAACAAAAACGTTTACTACAAAACAGTATTCCATATTATGCCACCAGCAGCCTCACATGTATCATCTATGTTGAATGCATCAAGAGATCACATTCAAAGCAGAGGCACACACCTAAAGTTCCAGCTACTCAGAAGGCTGAAGCAAGAGGATTGCTTGACCCAGGAATTTGAGACCTGCCTGGGATACATAGCAAGACCCCATTGCAAAGCAAAACAAAACAAACAGGCAATGTTGAGTAATTGATTTATACCATCTAGAATTGTGTGAATACACTGTTTGCAGAACAGAATTGCTGCCTACTGATGCATTTCTCAGAATATGTCCTTGTCATTAAGCAATGCATGAATGTATTTAAGAAAAGTTCACTTTATAAAACTTTGCCTAATATATAACAATTCTGAGTTTACTTTTTATTAGTGTATTAAAATTATACATAATAGTGCAATTAGTTGTTACATGTTTGTACATGCACACAATAATATGATTTGTTCAAAGTTGTTCCAATTCTGAGTTTTAACAAATCACTTAAAAGCCTTTAATAAAGAGAAAACGAACACTGTAGATATGACATAAATAGATAAAAACAATAGTTACCACTCTCTGAGTGCCTGTTCTGATAGAATTTGTATTAGGTTGTATAGATAAAATATTTTTAATTCTTACAACTCCATGAGGTAAGTATTATAACTTGCATTTTACAGGAAAATAAATAATAGAGTCTTAAGTTTTATTTATCAATACAGATGAAAATAGACAAGGTAATATAAAATATGAACAACTGACCTCTAAAGACTGGCCTCTTTGGACTATTGGCGCGACCCCCCTTGCCCGCAAGGAAGACGCGACTCAGGAATCTTCTTTCAGCAGTTTATTCAGGCCCTTGATATTCTTCTAATGATTCTTCTACTACCCGGAATAATAATTGGATGCCCCTCCCAGCCTTAATAAAGCACCTCGAACCCCAATGCAAAGCTGCCACGTGTACCCTTCTCACAGGGTGCTAGAAAATGACACGCCAACTTTCTCTGATAAGGAGCTGGGAACACGCCAACTCTCTTTGATATGGAGTTGTCCTTCACAGACCACAACGGAGCCAGCGCCATCATGTAATGGCGACCACAGTCCGCAGGAACGGCTCACCACAGCTCCCCTTTTTGTTTCACTAAGACAATACAGGCGAGAGTAGAGGTCCTATCCCACTGTGCAAAAGTGGCTGCATAGTATGGGCCAGCCCCAGGGGGCGCCTTCCCCAGACCTGACACCATATCAGCCGACGCCTTTTTTCGTGGGGCGGGGAGGAGACACGTCAAACCCGCATGCAATAGGACATGCTCCCCTTGAGGTCCCTCTTCTCAATGGATCACTCAAGTGCAGTGCCTTGCCTCGCATCCTGTATCGTGACGATGGTGAGTAAGAGGGAATAGCTGAGGTTGAACTGTGGCCATGCAGAGGTACAACTACAAACAAGTTGGCAGCACCCTGAAAGAAAGGCACGGACTTTAAAGTGATAGATAAAGACCAGTGTGGAAACCCTTCTGCGTGCAATGGCAACAAGACCCGCAGAGTGCAAGGGCTTTCCAGCACTAAGAGAAAGACAAAAGAAGGACATGTCGTACCCAGTGCAATGTTATAATAACTTGGGGTGCAACGACCATGTCAAAGGCACTAGTGTAGAAACCCATCTGCGTGCAATGGTAGCAAGACCGGCAGAGTGCAAGGGCTTTCTGACACTAAGAGAATAACGAGGAAAGACATGTCAATCCCAGTGCAATGTTATAATAACTTGGGGTGCAATGACCATGTCAAAAGTTTAGTGCTTAAGATGCGCAAGCCAGACCTGTGGCGAGTTGCCAATTTCTAAAGCAGCAAGAGCTTGTATGATCATAGCCTTATCTTGAGCACTACGAGCCTTAAGGCGACAGAGAAACCACAAACAGAGGAACATACCAAAACAACACAGTGCACCAAAAATGCCTACTCCCACCCACTCTTTAAAAAAGGAAAAAGCAGAAGATATCCAATTGGTGAATTGACCCAGAGTCACGGGATCGACACGGGTACTATTCAAGACAGCTATCTGGGTTAGTTGAGACTGGATCATGTCTTCCGCTCCCATGGACCAATTTCCGGCCAGATATCCACCAATGATGTGGGAAGCATTCCTGGAATCATTAAATCTGACAGAGGTTATACATAAATGTGCACGTTGGTCAATGCAGCCTAAAAGTACTAGGTCAGCCAATTCTTCTACCTGAGCTTGAAGAAAATCTATTCTTTGGTTGGTAGCTAAAATCCCCGACAAAATATGTTGATTAATCGCATTTTGCGATTCAAGTATAGTGGACGTTTGTTGAACAACTTGATTAATAGTGGCAGCAGTTTGTACTTGACTGGCCATGGCTACTCCGGCCGTAACTGCTGCAGCAGCAGATGCCGCCACGGCTGTCACTATAGCTGCTGTGATTCCAAAATCTCTGCAGACTCTAAGTAGCTCTACAATAGGAAATTTATCTGGATCCGCAGTGACTGGGATTGGGACAAAAGTTGGAATTTTCATAATTACTGCTACAGTCCAAGAACCATTCCAACACTCAGATAAGAAACAGGTAATAATAGAACAATCCAGCATCCCCGATGAGGTGTGATTAGCTAAAAGGAAAAGGAACGGGGATTGGATACAGACCATTGCAGGAGGCAATGTGGCATAATGTAACAGAGAGTTGAACGAAACAGATGTAAGCCTATTACCTCGTTCACTCTCCTTAGTAGTGCCAGAAACATTAGCCAGCCAACTTTTGGCTCCTAGTAATTGAGCCAATGCGGAAATATCGGCTGAAGCCCCCTTCTCATTGGAAATGAGCCATTGAAACCAGGACCAACCTGTTCCTGTAGAGGAGTTGGCATTGTTGTTAAAGTTATAAACATATCTCTTCAGAGGGGGGGAAAAGGAGAAACCTTTAGCAACTTGATGTTTCTCCCAAGAATGATCCTGACAAGGCGTAAATGTCGGGGGAAAACCAAAATTAGGGGTACAGTAGGGAGAGGCCTTGAAATGAGTGGCATAGCAAGTACTATTAGAAGAAGGAGGCATTGGGATTAATACCTCGGAGATAATAGCTAAAGTAGTTATGTTTAAAACAGAGCTAGTTGCGGGGGTCCCTGAGCCTGATTGCTTCCCTGAAACTACTTGGCTCAATACAGCACTGAGAATACTCCCTGAGACTCGACTGGACCGCAATGGGTCCTCCCAGTTAGTCAAATTTTTGGTCTTAAGGCTAATACAATTAGTGTTCCCAAGGCTGAAACAAAAAACTCCTGTGAGATTAACTTGAGACTGATTAAAAATATGTTCTATGTCCCCTCTAGGAGAGGTACAAGGAGCAGACATCTCACATGAGGTAGAAAAAAGAGTGGGGAGTACACTAGAATTACTATGAACTGGCATTGGCATTGGCCATGCCCGTGCCACTGCCCACCACTGCATTGGTGCCATCTGTACCGTTGGCACCAGCATCAGAGCCAGAGCACTCATCAGAATGAAGCTCCTCATCATGGGACTGTTGTGGCACCTCCTGCTGCTGGTTAGTAGATCTCGAGACTCTTCTTGTCAGGCATTCAGGGATCCACAGCGGCTCCGTGCGATCCTGGGGAAAAACACATACAGATCCTCGTGCCCATGTCAGCACGGGGTCAGGGCCGTTCCTTTGGCCCGTAAGAACATCCTTCCACTTAACATAGCCAGTCACAGAGGGCTGAGGGGACACATGTCTATCGGCCGCAGAGCGGCCATGAATATCCAAATTCAAAAAATTAATGGTAAAACGAGCTAAGGACAGGCGTTCTTTAGGAGTGTGGTCAACTCCTATTCCCCCTTTTTGTTTTTCTAAGGTTTCTTTTAAGGTGCGGTGGGCACGTTCAACAATGCCTTGCCCTTGAGGATTGTAAGGCAACCCATGAGCAAGTTGTACTCCCATAGTAGAACAAAAAGATGTAAACTGTCTGCCAGTATAAGCAGGTCCATTATCAGTCTTAAGGGATGCAGGTGCACCCCATGCTGCCCATGCCTCTAAGCAATGAGTAATAACATTACGTGCCTTTTCTCCCGATAAAGCAGAAGCATGAATAATTCCAGAGTATGTGTCAATAGAAACATGTACATATTTGAGGTTACCAAAGTCAGGCACGTGAGTTACGTCCATTTGCCAGACGACCAATGGCTTCAATCCTCGTGGGTTTACACCATAAGTAGGAGGATGAAGAAATGTGACACAATGGGGATATTGTAATACTATCTGACGAGCATCTGCTCTGGAGATGGAAAAACGTCTGCGCAGTGTCATAGCATTGACATGAAAGTTGTGGTGAAACAATTTAGCTTCTTCTAAGGAGGAGGCCAAGCATACCAACTGGCTTCTAGTTGCCGAGTCAGCACAGGCATTACCCTGTGATAACGGGCCAGGAAGAGAGGTGTGAGCCCGAATGTGCATTGGATAGAAAGGGGCAGTACGGCTACGGATAAGCTGTTGAAGCTGATCAAAGTAAGCAGACACAGCATGGGTGTCACTAATAGCTCCTACAGCCTCCAGAATTTTGAGCGCCTGCACCACATAGATGGAGTCCGAAATGAGATTGAAAGGAAAAGAACACTGTTTAAAAACTTCAATGACAATTTGCAGTTCTACCCATTGTGGATTTCCAGGAGCAAATTGATGCTGGACAGGGGGAGAGTCATTAATCACATAAGCTCCCATTCCAGACTTAGAGCCATCAGTAAAAATATTAACAGCCCCTGGAATTGGAGTGGGTGAAGTTACTTTAGGGAAAATGATAGGATGCTCTTTAACAAAATGGAGTAATGGATGAGAAGGGTAATGATTATCAATATCCCCTTGAAACGAGCAACATAGAATAGCCCAGTTGTCTAGAGTAGCACACAAAACATTAAGTTGAACTTTAGAATAGGGTATGATAAGAGAAGAAGGTGCTTGTCCAAAAAATTGAATGCTCTGTTGAATCCCTCTAAGTGCTAACGCTGCAACAGCATCAGGATAGTATTCTAAAGATTTTCCTGGGGATACATGTGGGTGGATCCATAGTAAAGGCCCATCTTGCCACAGTACTCCAGTAGGCTGCCGCATAGTGGCAAGCACACATAACTGGAAAGGTTTATCACTCTGGAGCCTGCATAGAGTAGCATGTTGTATAGCTTCTTCTACTTTTATAAGGGCCGCTCTGGCCTCTTTAGTGAGGGTACGAGGGGAAGTAAGATCTGGATCACCCTTAAGAATAGCATACAAAGGCTGGAGCACGATATTAGGAATATGTAAATAACCTCTTATCCAATTAATATCTCCCAACAGTTTTTGAAAATCATTTAAAGTTTGGAGATCTTGAGTTCTTATAGTAACTTTTTGTGGTTTTAACACGTCATTTCCAATCGTCGCTCCCAAATACTGAATAGAATCCCCTGTTTGAACCTTCTCAGGTGCAATATGTAATCCATACTGAGCTAACAACTTCACCAAGTCTTTATAGGCCTCATAAAATGACTGTTGTAATTTGGCTGCCAATAATACATCATCCATATAATGAATAATCTTAATGGAAGGATATTGTTGTCTGAGAGGTGCGAGTGCCTTCCCTACATACATCTGGCAAATCGTAGGACTGTTAGACATTCTCTGTGGTAAAACAACCCACTCAAACCTTTGATCTGGTTCCTCGTGATTACACGAGGGAAGGGTGAAGGCAAAACGCTGTGAGTCTTTAGGATGCAAAGGAATAGAAAAGAAACAGTCTTTAATGTCAATAGCAATGATATTCCAGCCCTGAGGAACAGAGGAAAGCAGCGGCAGCCCTCTTTGAATGGGCCCCATAAGTTGCATTTGAGCATTAACTGCTCTTAAATCATGCAGTAGGCGCCACTTCCCTGATTTTTTCTTAATGACAAATATGGGAGTATTCCATGGAGAAGTAGAATGTTGAATGTGGCCCAAGTCAAGTTGTTCTTTAACTAGGTCATGGGCTGCTGCCAATTTAGCCGAGGGAAGGGGCCACTGAGGCACCCAAACAGGCTCCTCGGTGAGCCAAGTTATGGGTATTTGAGCCCCAGCGGCCCCTATGAAAAACCCAGACCGAATCTGTCAAGTTTTTGATGACCTTGCACAGGGTGTTTGCGCCCCTGTAGATGTTTTCCTAGTCCTAGACCTGGTCTATACCCCATATTTTGCATAATCTGTTGAGACATTAGGGAATAGTTATTACTAAGGGTGAACCCCATGTCTTCCATCAGATCACGGCCCCATAAAGAAATAGGTAAATCAAGCACATAAGGTTGAAAGGTACCACTGTGTCCCTCCGGGTCCTTCCAGGATAGATGCCTGCAGCTAATTTGAGGAGCTTGGGCATATCCAAGTCCCCTTAAGGATTGATCAGAAGTCTGTACTGGCCATCCCTTAGACCAGTCTTTAAGGGCTATAATACTACGGTCTGCGCCTGTATCTAGCAGTCCCACAATAGATTTACCCTCTATGATTAATTCCAAGGTGGGGCGGTTGCTCATACCCAATGACAAATAGATACAATTCCCTCCAGTGCTACCAATCTCACTTCCCATCCGTGACCGTGAGTCAGCCGGGAAGTGGTTATGTAAACTAGGCAAAATTAGTAATTGAGCAATCCGATCCCCTGGGGAGATAGACACAATGCCTCTTGGAGCTTCCACCATGACTTTTACTGTCCCCACTGTATCAGGGCTTATGACTCCAGGAAAAACATGAAGACCTTGTAAAATAGAGGAAGCACGTCCAATCAATAAGCCCACAGTGCCAGGTGGTAAAGGCCCTTTGAACTCAGTTTCTACCAACTGGACTCCCATCTTAGGTGTTAATACAAGTCTGGAGGTGGAACAGAGGTCCAATCCCGCTGCACCTGTAGTGGCTCTCCGCGTCTCATGGGATGGCGTAGAGATGGCCATGTCTCGGGTTCGGGTGTGACATTCTCCATTGCCCCATATATTTGCGGGCCCTGGGGTCGAGGGCCCCTCCAGCCGTTTTTTGACCCAGTTAAAATAGGCCGCCCATGGATGTCCCTCACTGATCTACACTCTCTTGCCCAATGCTTCCCCTTTTTACATTTTGGACACAACCCCGGTAAACGAGGGCCATTGGAAAAGCCACCATGGGGAGGTCCATTGAAATTGTCTTTTTTGGGACATTCACGCTTGAGATGACCAGGCTGACCACAATGGAAGCATGTCCCGGCACAAGAACCGCCCCTTTTTGTAACCCGAAGGACAGCAGCTGCAAGACCTGCATTAGTTAGAGGTCCTCCAAGCTCTCTACACACCTTCATCCATGCCTCTATGCCTTTATTTTTATAAGGAGTAATCGCTGTTTTACATTCTTTGGTGCATTGCTCAAAAACCAATTGCTTGATAAGGGGCATGGCTCTATCAGGATCTCCAAAAATTTTTCCAGCAGCATCCACCATCCTTGCTACAAAATCTGAAAAGGGTTCTGTAGGGCCTTGTATAATTTTAGTCAGGTTACCAGACACCTCTCCTCTATTAGGAAGTGATTTCCATGCCCGAATGCAAATATTATTAATCTGGTCATATACTTCAGGAGGAAATCCTGTCTGTTGATTAGCAAATCTCCCTTGCCCCAAAAGCATGTCCCTGTCCCAATGGGGGTGTCCTGCTGTATGATTTTGGGCAGCTTGCTCTGCTGCGCCCTCTAGCACAAATGCTCTCCAGTCCAGATATTTGCCTGGGGAGACGCAAGCCCGAACGAGGCTAGCCCAATCAGAGGGAGTCATGCAGTATCTGGACAGATTCTCCACCTGAGTTAGTGTAAAGGCGGCATCGACCCCATAAGCGCGCACAGACTCCGCCAGGGTCTTTACAATCTTGAAATCCAAAGGCTCATGAAATCTTCCCCTATTATCATCCTGAAAAACTGGATAAGCAAGACCCATCTCAGCGTTAACAGCCCTCCATGTTTGGGCGTGGAAACTTCGTCCGAAACACCCCCGCCATACGGAGGCGGATCGGGAGGCCGCCCGTTCCCTAGCCCTTGCTTATCTCTGTTCCCTGTACCTAAACTCCCTAACTGCCGGGACAGCGTTCTTATCTCCTCCTCCTCAGCGTCTTCTGCCTCTGACCCACTTTCGCATGGGGGCGTGCGCAGCACACTGAGATCTGGATACAGTCTCCTGCCGTTCTCCATGCCCCGCACACTCCCCTCTTCCTGAGACACTTCACTCTCTGTTGTTTCTGATTTTTCCTCATGCAATTGTTCTAAAACCTCCTGCCCTTTAACAAGCGCTTCTTGGCCTCGGCCGTCCGTAAGACAACTACGGACCATCTTCCAGAGGGGTATCACCCCGCCCTCTAGCATGCCCTGCTCACGAGCAAAGTCAAGGTCTTTGCCTAATTTATCCCAGCTGGGTGTAGTGAGGCTGCCTGAAAATGCAAACCACGGTGCAGCGACATCTACTCTCTGTAAAAATTTTTCCAAGGTGCGATGCTTCACCTCCAGTCCCTTGGAACGTAAAAGGCCATCGAGGGCCAGAAGGAGTGGACTTGAAGTCACAGCTCCCATAACGCAACACAAGAAAACACAGAAATCGAAAGTGAAAGTACACAAAACAAAACGAACATACACAGAAAACAAAAACGAAAATACAGAGTGCAATTGCTATGAGATGTAACGCCCTCTCTTTTTACAGAGGAGCAGGTACCTTTTAATGCTCCCTCTTTATGTATAGAGGAGCCTCCGCTTTTTAACAGCGGGTCCCACCTTACCTGGGACTTACCGGCGCGCCTCCCTGACTGCTGAAAGTTCTGGTTCCTGGGTGTTTCTTTGTTTCTTTTCTCCCGGGTCTCGGCACCACTTGGCGCGACCCCCCTTGCCCGCAAGGAAGACGCGACTCAGGAATCTTCTTTCAGCAGTTTATTTAGGCCCTTTATATTCTTCTAATGATTCTTCTACTACCCGGAATAATAATTGGATGCCCCTCCCAGCCTTAATAAAGCACCTCGAACCCCAATGCAAAGCTGCCACGTGTACCCTTCTCACAGGGTGCTAGAAAATGACACGCCAACTTTCTCTGATAAGGAGCTGGGAACACGCCAACTCTCTTTGATATGGAGTTGTCCTTCACAGACCACAACGGAGCCAGCGCCATCATGTAATGGCAACCACAGTCCGCAGGAACGGCTCACCACAGACTATAACACATTTTGCCTCAAAATACAATATCCATCTTTAGTAACTTACCAAAAAAAGGCACACAAGGTGGATTGATTGACTTCAGTTTTACTAGGTATTTTTAAAAGTGATCTTGACTAAATTCCACAGCTTCATCTAAAATTTTCCATTTTCTTTCCTGTAATGCCTTAAAAACATATAAAATGAGCATAATCTCCGTTTATAGTTCAATCAAATGTATGGATACAGAAATTTAGAAATTATAAAATTTTGCAAACATTTGATATTAAATATTTTAAAAAATTAAAATAAGAGAGGTAATCCTTTGGGCATTTGCCTAAAGTGATTTTTCCTCTTTTTATCTATAATATAAAATCTAAAACCTTAAATTTTTCTAAAACAAATTAGAAGATTAAGCAATCAAAAAATTTCATCCTCAGGACCTTGATAGTCATAATTTTGATTAGCCAGAGTTTCAAGTCTTAGATGTAGGAAGCGAGAATCATAATTGTTCAGCATTTAAGTATTTTTCCACTGAAAGGTCTTTTGGGGACAAGGGTGGAGTTTTGGTAAAGAGATGACTACAGGAGGGTAAGAAAGCATTAACAAATTTAGTTAATGTAATAAACATAGGAATTTCTTTTTAAATTTCATTGTTAGATTTTCTTACTAGATGTTAGTTTATAACTTGATAAGAGCAAACATTATACTTGAGAACCATTCAATATATTTCCTTTAAGTTATGAAGAAAGAGTGCACCATAGCTTTTATTCAAATCTATCCAAAAGTCCTAGCTAAAAGGGACAAGAAACAAAATAAATAACTAGGAATTGAAAAGAAAAGGAAAAAAAAGAAAGAAAAATGTCACTATTTACAGAGATTATGATTATCCGCAAGGAAACTCCAAAACTCTATCTGCAAAGTGTTAATAAGAGAATTTACTAATGTTGCTGTGTCAAAAATCAACTAGATATGAAAATTTTTCATCAATAAGGAAAATAATTTTTTTAAAAAGTCTAACATAAATCTAACAAAAAAGTATGAAGTCTCTATCAAGAAAACCATAAGACAGTATTAAATGGGTAAATAAATGGAGAGATATACCATGTTCCCAGTTGGGAAGACTCATGACTGTAAATTGGCACTAATTGATTTTACAGATCTAATGCAACTTCTATTTCAGTTTCAATTTTCAACTTGGCAATGGTGGCACATGCCTGTAATCCCAACAACACAGGAGGCTGAGACAGAAAGACTGCAAATTCAGCCTCAGCAATTTAGCAAGATCCTCAGCTACAAAGCAAGACCCTGTCTTAAAATAAAAAGGGCTACGAATGTGACTCAGTGGTAAAATGCCCCCTGGTTCAATCCTCAGTACCAATAATAATAATAAAATCCAATTTTTAAAAATGAAGCTTAAAATTATTCTAAAATTTATGTATGAAAATAAAGGGCTAAGACCAAGTCAACCTTGAAAGATTGCTAAAAGATCTGCTATACTTTCTTTTCAAGAATTAGTATACAAGTAGGCTGGGGTTGTAGCCTAGTGGCAGAGCACTTGCCTAGCACATTTGAGGTACTGGGTTTGATCCTCAGCACCACATACATCTACAACTAAAAATAGAAAAAAATATAAAAAGACCAGAAACAGGACTACACATAAGGATACTAAATTTATGACGGCTGATACTATAGGTCAATGGGGAGAAATGAATTAACAATAAATAAATGCAAACAATTGGGTAGCCTTATGGAAAAAAATGTAATAGTAGGGGTTGTGGCTCAGTGGTAGAGTACTTGCCTAGCATATGTGAGGCAGTGGGTTCAATTCTCAGCACTGCATACAAATAAATAAAATAAAGGTCCATTTACAACTAAAATTTTTTTTTAAAAAAATGAAATATTATTCCAACCTCACCCCATATTCAAAACTCATTTCCACCTAGAGTAAGGATTTAATGAGAAAGATAAAACATTAGGATAATGGGGGGCAATTAAAGTGGAGAACAAAAGCATGAATAACAAAGAAAAAAATAAGTAAATTTGACTACATTAAGAATTCTTGTTCATCAAAACACACCACAAAAAAGATGAAAAGGGGAGATTTTATCTGGGAAAAGATAAATGATGATATTTTAGAATCCAGAATATAAGAGCATTTGTATATAACCATTTAAAGTTAAAAATTTTCCACAAGAAGAACGAAGAACCAAATAGAGGTTCAAACTCATTAAAAATCAGGAAAATATAAAACAAAACCACAATAATGGAAAAGATAAAGGCCTGAAAATATCAAGTATTGATGAGAATATAAAATAACTGGATTTCATACATTTCTGATGGGAGTGTGAATTGGTACAATTGCTTGAGAGAACAACTTGGCATTATCTAGTAAAGTTGAAGACATCTATATCCTAAATTCTACTTTTAGAGTAATATATTTGGGTATATCAGGATATATATAAAGAATGTTAACAGCTATATTGTTCATAACAATTCCAAATGATTATTAACTAATTAAAAAATGATTAAATTTTGGTAAACTGATTTCTATAATTATGATATAGTTATGAAAAAGAATGAACTATAGCTATAAACAACATGGATCAATCTTAGGAATACAGTGCTAAGAGTCATTGAAGAATTATAAAATTAAGAAACATGCAAAATAAAACAATATAGGTTAGATAAAAGCAAGAGAATTAAAAGCCTAAGATTCATTACAGTGAAAGAATGGAGGGGCTCTTAAACTGAATGCTAGGTACACAGATATTTTTATTCTTTATACCTTATATATAATTATAGAAATACTGTCAGGCTGGGGATGTGGCTCAAGCAGTAGAGTGCTCGCCTGGCATGCGTGCGGCCCGGGTTCGATCCTCAGCACCACATACCAACAAAAGATGTTGTGTCCACCGAGAACTAAAAAATAAAATGAATAAATATTAAAAATTCTCTCTCTCTCTCTCTCTCTCTCTCTCTCTCTCTCTCTCTCTCTCTCTCTCTCTCTCTCTCTCAAAAAAAAAGAAAAAAAGAAATACTGTTGTCCAATAGTTTTTAAAATGAATGCTTAGCCTGTAAAATGAATAAAGTGCCTCAGAGTTTTTCAATATCTGAGTTGAAATAATTAATCTGAACAGATAGTTAATTTCTTTAATATATAAAATTCATAAGTAAATAAAATGCGAATACCCAAATAGAAAAATTCAAACATAAAAATATTTTTTCTTCTTCTCCCTCCAATCATAACCCACTAAAAGAATTAATGAAGAAAGACATATTTTTCCACACTATTCTTAATATTCATGCAACTCCACTTAGAGGTTTAGGGTTTGTTCTGTTTTGTTGTACTAATATGGAATCACACTATAGTCATTCAGAACTTCCTTATGATTTTTCCCCACAAATATCACATATATTCTTGCAAGATAATGTACAAAAATGACATCATTTTTTTCTATAGAACAATATTCCATGTTATAGGTATAAGAAAATGTATTTAATCATTCTTCTGCTGATGGAAAGAAGAATATTTCTAGTTTTCTGCTACTAAAATAATGCTAAAATAACTATATCTTCATACATATAACTTTATACTGTGGTGCTTTTATTTCTTTAGGATTTTATTTATTTAATATTCTGGGTCTGAGAGTATGTGTACTTTAAATTTTAACATACATTGCTGGGTTGCTTTCCACAAAGGTTTTACAAATTTATATTCCCAAAGGCAATATTAATATAGTTGAGTTTTTACCTTGTTAGCTTTCACTTAGAAAAAGTCTTTCATAGTAAAAACACAGGAAGACCCCATAAATTTGGATTGATTTATGAGTCTATATATCAAGGCAGTATAAAAATGTTTAAATTAAAAAGCAGTCAAAATAAAGAGACACTGAAAATATATAGTTTGACTGTCTTCATATCTTTAATATATTAAAAAGTCCATAAGTAAAAATGCAAACATCCAAAAAATGAAAGAAGACATGAATTAAATAAATCATAAAGAAAAATAAAAGTGACCAATAAATACATTTTAAAATATCCAATATCACTAGTAGCCAATAAATGCATTTGAAAATAGCTAACATCTCACCACTTTTTAAAAACACAAGTTTAAAATGAGAATTTTTATTTTTGGCTGATAAAGTCTTTAAAGTTTTCAATACAGTAATACCCAGAACCATTTATCATATTTTTTGCTAGAAAACACTTGGCAAAAGTACCATCCTTAGAAACTTCTAAGGAAATAATCATATTCTTTTTTTTAAAGAAAGAGAGAGAGAGAGAGAGAGAGAGAGAGAGAGAGAGAGAGAGAGAGAGAGAGTGTGTGTGTTTTAATATTATTATTTTTTTTAGTTTTCGGTGGACACAACATCTTTTTTTTATTTTTATGTGGTGCTGAGGATCGAATCCAATGTCCTGCGCATGCCAGGCGATTGCGCTACCACTTGAGCCATATCCCCAGCCCCAGGAAATAATCATATTCTTAAAAATACATCTACATATGGGTGGTCCATGATAAATTATTTGTCACAACAATAAAATCCAAAATAACTTAATTGTTCCACAACAGAATGATGGAATAAATTATGGTTTATGTGTGAGGCAGAAAACTATGTAGGCATTAATAATCTTGTTTTTGACAACAAACTAAAAAAAAGTGTTAAAGAGAAAAATATGTAGGCTACAAAAATCTACTTACAATATAATCTCAATTTTGTTATTAAAAGACATAAAATCTTTCTATACACTAAACACATTATTTTATAATTTAAAAGATAAAATTTTAGAAAGGGTTCTTTCCATATTATTTTTTTGACTATATCTAAAGGTGACACTTCTCAGAGGAATATACACAATCTATCAACAAACATGAAAAAACGTTCAACATCTCTAATAATCAGAGAAATGCAAATTAAAACAACTCTAGGATTTCATTTCACTCTAGTCAGAAGAGTAGTTATCAAGAAAACATGCAAAAATTAGTGTTGGCGAGGATGTAGAGGAAAAGGCACATTCATACATTGCTGGTAGGACTGCAATTGGTACAGCCAATCTGGAAAACAGTATGGAGATTCCTCAGAAAACTTAGAATGGAATCACCATTTTGACACAGCTATCCCACTCCTCGGTCTATTCCCAAAGGACTTAAAAACAGCATACTATTGGGACAAAGCCACATCAATGTTTATAGCACCACAATTCACAACAGCTAAACTGTAGAACCAAACTAGATGCCCTTCAATAGATGAATGAATCAAGAAACTGTGGTATATATACACAATGGAATATTACTCAGCAGTAAAAGAGAATAAAATTATGGCATTTGCAGGTAAATGCATCGAGTTAGAGAATACCATGCTAATCGAAGTAAGCCAATCCCCAAAACCAAAGGTCGATTGTTTACTTTGATAAGTGGACACTAATCCATAATGGGGACAGGGGGATGGGTTGAGTGGAGGAAGTTTGGATTGGCCAAAGGGGAAGGGGCATGGGAATAGAAAAGATGGTAGAATGAGATGATCATCATTACCCTAGGTACATGTATGATTGCACGAATGGTGTGATCCTACTCTGTGTACAACCAGAAATGAAAAATTGTGCTACATTTGTGTACAATAAATCAAAGAACATTCTGCTGTCATGTATAATTGATTAGAACAAATAAATTTTTTAAAAAAGTTATTTGTGTGATTATATTTAATATCATTTGTCATTTATGGGAGACTATCAAAGTGCCATTGAAGAAATTCATGTGAAACTTTATTATATTTAGGTTAAGCACATTAAAAAGAGGTACAGGTCCTATATTCTTTGACAAATCCTAAACTTACTAGTATATATTGATATATTTTTAAAAATATCTTTAAATTTCTATATTTAAGTGGAAAATATGGATTCATTCAAAGATAAATTCAAGCCAGGAGTGGTTGTAATCCTAGGTACTTGGGAGGGTGAGGCAGGAGAATCAGAAGTTTGAGGCGAGCCTCAGCAACTTAATGAGGCTGTAAGCAACTTAATGAGACCCTGTCTCAAAATAAAAAATAAAAAGGGCTGGGGGTGTTGTTCAGTAGTTGAGTGCCCCTAAGTTCAATCCCTGGTACCAAAAAGACAGGCAGTAGGAGCAATCTCTTTGATATTAATTTTATCTTTCCCCAAAAGGATAAAATATTTAAGCCTAAAACTTACCTCAAAGGTATGGTCTAGTCTGTACACTGACACTGAATTTACTGCACTGACTATCTCCAGTACACCACTGAAATTATTCAAGTCTTGAAAAACTTGCAGAATTTCTATAATTCTACTTAGTACTGCCACCCGTTCTTCAAAATTTTCTGCTTCCACAATGCATCTAATAACAACAACAAAAAATCCATGGCTTAGAAAAGTTTCTCCACCTAACTTAAGAAATAAGAAACTTCTTTAGAGCCAGAATTAAAGCTTAAATAGGACTTGTTATGATGATGATTAAGAAGCAATAATAAAGAATAAACAAAACTTACTTTTCAAACCACAGGGTGAGGTTTCTGGTATGGCGAATCATTTTTAATAAATTTGGAGAATTTATCTCTTTATCTTCTTTGGTCCACACACTCCCTACAAGTTCAGAAGGCTGGACTTTCCTAGAAATAAATTTAAAAAAATCAGTACAACCTAATCTATCTATAAAGGATTAGTATCAAGATTATTTAAAGATCTGCTAAACTTAATTTAAAAACAGATAATGACAAACATGAAAAAATATTTTCTCTAAGGAAAAAAACTGCAATAAAATTCCATTTTATTATTGCCAAAGCCACAAAACCTTAATAATATCAAATTGGTAAGAAATGATAAAATAATCTCCAACTCCAATATGCAAGTAAAAATTGATACAATCACTTTGTAAAACAATTCAGCAGGATCTTCCATTACTAAAGATATACATACTAGCTGACCCAACAATTCTATTGCTAAGTACATTCCTATGTAAACTCTTACAGAAAGTTACAAGAACTCATTCACAAGACTGTTCACTGAAGCACTATTTACAGAAGGTAAAACGCCAAACAATCTACCAGTTCACCAAAAAGAGACTGAATAAACTGTGGAATACTCATAGAATGGCTAAAATAAGTGAACTAGAACTATATTCATGGACTTTAACACATATCAAAAAGAATATAAGTAAAAACATGATGCAGAATAAGTATGTTTAAAATGTACAAGCCAATACTATATATTATTTAGGAAAATGTGTGTGTGTATATATAGAGAGACAAACAGAGTAAGCATCAAATTCTGGGTAGTTGTTATTTTTTTTATTGTTGGTTGGTAGTTGTTATTACTTGCGGGGAAAGGAGAGCAATGAATTAGGGAGAATTATAGAATTTCAATTTCATTTGTAATGTTTTTGTTATACATGAGCACTCATTACATGGCTGCTTATCATTAGGATAACTTCTCTAGATATTTATATTTCAAATGAGGGCTCCTGGATACAGAAAAGATTTTAATGGAATGATAGTGGCAGAGGCTTACTGTTGAATAGTTGTTACTATTGTAGTGCATTAGTCTTCCTACCATTCCTCTTGTGAAGGATTGCTCATCCTTAATCTAGGTCTATATAGCAACATGTTAGAAGACTTACCTACAGGACATACTGTGATTAAAACTGCTATGAGCTTCCCTCCAAACCCAGGAAAATAGATGAGATATTTTTAAGCTGTCATGAAATGTATCAAAATGTTTAAAAAATAGGTAAGAGGAATGCTCAAGGTTTTTGAAAATAGACCAAGAAATAACAATTACCTACCTGTAGAGATAAGATTCCAAAAGTGTTAGCTGACAAGCAATTTCTATTGGGTGAAGTGTCATAAGATCAAATGTTTCAAACTGCCCTGGTTTACTGATATGCCATTCAATTGGTGGAGGTGGACTTTCAAAGGTAATATTATGGCTTATTCCATTTGCCTGAGCTTGCTTCTTCCTCTTGATGATCTTAGCAATTGACTCTACCCATTTCTTCATAGCTTTCCCTAGAAAAAACACAAAATTAGAATGTCTTTTACTTGACAGACATAACTGTAGATCTTCATATAAATTTTAACGTTCACTCAACTTCAACAATTATCAACTCATGGCAAATTTTTGCTTCATCTAACCCAAATCATGCCATTTCTTCACTCTGTTGTTTGTTTTTTTTTTTGTACTAAGAACTGAACCCATGGATGTTTTCTCACTGCACTACATCTCCAGTCCTTTTTTGTTTTTCATTTTCAGACAGGGTCTTGCTAAGTTGTTGAGGATCTCACTAAATTGTTAAGGCTAGTCTTGAACTTGTGATTCTCCTGTCTCAGTCTCCTGAGTTGCTGGTATTATAGGCATACACCATTATACCCAGCTCTAGTTATTCTTTAAACAAATTCAAAAATCATATCATTTTGTCTATATTTAAGTCTTTTTAAAATAATCATTAGGTCATTATGACATAAAAAATGAATCATTTTTTTTTTTAAATTTTGTTTTTAGTTATACATAACAGAATATATTTTGACATACTAGATGGAATATAACTTCCCATTCTTGTGGTTGTACATGAGGTGGAGTTACACTGGTCATGTATTCATTCATATATGAACATAAGAAAGTTATGTCTGATTCATTCAACTTTGTTTCCTATTCCCATCTCCACTCCCTCTCCTTCATTCCCCTTTATCTAATCAAATGAACTTTTATTCTCCATCCCTGTTATTGTGTGTTGGCATCCACATATAAGAGAGAACATTTGGCCTTTGATTTTTTGGCTTATTTCACTTAGCATAATGATCTCCAGTTCCATCCATTTACTGGCAAATGCCATACTTTCATTCTTCTTTATGGCTGAGTAATACTCCATTGTGTATATACACCACATTTTCTTTATCCATTCATCTTTTGAAGGGCACCTAGGTCGGTTCCATAGCTTAGCTATTTTGAATTGAGCTGCTAAATTTCTTTGTCAAAAAGTGAGATCTTAAAATCTTCAAATACTTGGTTAATATTCAAATTTCTATCTCTTAAATATTTTTCTTATAGTTAATTTGTTTTAAAAGGACATAAATAACATTTACTTAATTATATTTAGTCCATATGTCCTAAGTTTCCTTAGGACTACAGGTTCTCCCTTTATGTCTCATTTTTGCTTGCAATTTATTTGTTGAAGTAATGGAATTGCTTGTATTGTGGTGATTCTCAAGTCTGTCTTGCCAACTGTACCCCTATGGTATCATCTGCCATGTTTCTCTATCCCCCCTATTTTCTGAAAACCAGAGACATAGAGATTGATGTTTTTGTTTGTTTTAGTATTGGGGACTGAACCCAGGAGCACTTAACCACTGAACTTCATCCCTGGCTCTTCTCTTTTTATATTTTATTTTGAGACAGGGTCTTCTTAAGTTACTTGGAGACTTGCCAAGTTACTGAGGCTGGTTTTTGATCCTCCTGCCTCAACCTCCCAAGGTGCTGGAATTATAGGCTTGTGCCACTGTGCCCAGCAAGATCAATGTTTTTACATGAATACTTGCCAAGAATACTTTAATAGGATTCTTAACCAATATCTTATACTGTTAGATAAAACACAAATGTTCTTAATATAACATATGTTTGATGACACATATTATAGCCTGGAATTTTATCACATAGGCTATGTTTGAAACTTCAAGTTGGAGATTCCTATCTTTTAGACACAAAAATGTATTCCTCTGGGGGCTGGGGTTGTGGCTCAGAGGTAGCACGTGCAAGGGCCTTGGTTTGATCCTCAGCATCGCAGGTGCTAGATTTGATCTTAGCACCACATAAATGTAAAATAAAGATATATGTCCACCTAAAACTAAAAAAACAATATTTTTAAAAAATGTATTCCTCTGGAATATGTTTCTAAGAGAGGAAATATTATTTTAAAAAGCTGATAATCATCTAAAATTAAAGTACCAGATTAAGGAGAATAAAAAAGCATAAAATTGCTGGGTGTGGTGATGCACACCTATAATCCCAGTGGCTGGGGAGGCTGAGGCAGGAGGATCATGAGTTCAAAGTCAAGCCTCAGCAACTTAGCAAGACCCTAAGCAACTCAGCGAGACCCTGTTTCTAAATAAAATATAAACAAAGGGCTGGGAATTAGGCTCAGTAGTCAAGTGCCCTTCCCCTGAGTTTAATCCCCAGTACCAAAACAACAACAACAAAAAGCATAAAATTATATATATATTATTTATTTAATGGAAACAAATGGCAAACTTGAGGGGACATAAAATTAAATAGCTTTAATTTATTAAAAAGGACTTTTGACATTTTTAAAAGCAATATTCTCCTTAAAAACTTAAAAGGGGGGGGCTAGGATTGTGGCTCAGAGGTAGAGCGCTCGCCTAGCACGGGCGGGACCCAGGTTCGATCCTCAGCACCACATAGAAATAAAGGTGTTGTGTTGTGTTCATTTACACCTAAAAAATAAATTAAAAAAAAAACTTAAAAGGGGGTTAAGAGTATAACTCAATGGTATAGCACTTGCCTAGCACGTGCAAGGGCCTTGGTTTGATCCTCAGCATCACAGACAAATAAAAATATGAGAAGACAAGGTTCTAAGACTTTATATGGTTCTAAATATATGTGAGCTTACTGGAGTTTATAAAGATCATTCCAAATGTTATTTCAGCTTTTTAAAAATGGAAAGCAATTTACATTCTTAGTCATACAATTTTGAAAATAAGCTCAAATGCAACATAAGAGCCAATCAAAACTTTAAATAATATACCTCTTACACTTGAAATGAAGGATTCCAGTCTTTTAAGCAATTCCACATCTCTTTCAAAGTCATAAAAATGGTGTTCAACCCAATGGTGAAATACATTTAAAATCCTGGTAAAATAAAAGAATCACATTTTAGTGAAATCTTCAATTATACATTTTTTACTTCTATACTTCTTCATTATACTTCTTTCATTTTTCTAATGCCATGGCGATAGTTTTATATGCAACAATCAATATAATACTTAGAGTCTCCATTTTTAATGAATACCTTAAGTGCTTCAATAAGAAGAAGAAAATCAATCTCCAAACTGTACATTATTTTTAAATTATACTTTAGCCAGGAGTGATGGCTAACACCTGTAATCCCAGCTACTTGGGAGACCGAGGCAGGAGGATTGCAAGTTCAAAGCCAGACTGGGCAATTTAGTGAGACCCTATCTCAAAATAAAAAATAAAGGGCTGAGGATGTAGCTCAGTGGCAAAGTGCCCCTGGGTTCAATCCTCAGTACTGCAAAAAAATAAAAATAAACATAAAAGTTATACTTTAAAATATGTATTTGTATAAAGATTATGGTTTCTGTGCTTAATCACCAATTAATGTTAAGGAAAAGTATCTTTTATTTATTCATATATAGAAAATACATGCTCTATAATAGAAAAGCTATTTTAAGTTTTTAAATTGAAAAAGTATTTTAAGCTGTAAATTTTTAATGTATTTTTTATATAAAATGGAAAATTAACTAAGATTTATTGTATTTGGTTCTAAATTCAAGTGCTAGCCTAGTGTCGTTGCACATGTCTATAATCCTAGTGACTTGGGAGACTACAGGAGGAAGACTGAACTTCAAGGCTAGACTAAGCAATTTAGCAAGGCCCTAAGCAACTGAGTGAGACCCTGTCTCAAAATAATAAATAAATAAATAAATAGATAAATAGGGCTGGGTATGTATCTCATTGGTAAAGCACCCCTCTGTTCAATTCCCAGTACCCCCCCAAATAAATAAATAAATAAATAAATTCAAATGCTATCATCAAATTTCTCTGTAACCTACAAATATGCCTATAACCTTATTTCATTTTAAAAGACAAAAATATTTTTGTCAAGAGAGTGATTTTGTTTTGCATATCACAAAAATGATTACTCCTGATCTTGCAAGTATTTAATTATCTATACAAATATAAAATGCTCTCTACCAGAGACATCCTAATAATATTACTTTTCTTCATTACTTCAACAAATGGCCATTTGCAGGTTAGATTTTTATTTCCCTACCACAGACAACTATATTTCTCTCAGACTATGCAAGTACATTTAATTACCAGTCTTCATCATGCTATTTATATTAAAACAACGTTAAGTCATTATGGTCTGGTAAGTTCAGGAGCTTAGAAAATATATCAAAAGATCATAAATTGTTAGCTTCTAATTTCCACTTATATCAGTTCAAACAGTTCTGCTTATATTTTCTTTCTAGTTTCTATAGTATTGATGTAATTTTAAAATTACGATCAGATAAAAGAAAAAAGTCTAATCAGACTTCATCAAACTTAAAAACTTCATTTCATCAAAGTATCATTAAGAAAACTAACAGGCAAACCACAATCTGGGAGAAAATATTTACAAAACCTTTTTCTGACAAAGGACTATATCCAGTCCTACTCGATATACTTATACAACTTAGTAATAAAAAGATAACTCAACAAATGATAGACATGAGTCAAACCTATTCTTCAAAGATGAAGAATGACTAGCGAATAAGAGACAGTAAAATGTTCTCAACATCATTAGTCAATAGGGAAGAACAAATTAAAACCACAATGAGATACCACTATACACCCAACAGTATGGATAAGGTATGAAGAATAACATCACTAAACAATGGTGAAGATATGCAGCAATGGAATGCTCATATATTGCTGGTGAGAATGTTCAGAAGAAGTTTTGACAGTTTCTTTTTAAAAGAAAACACACATCTACATTATGTCTTAGCTATTCTACTCTGAGTTATTTACCCAAGTGGGAAAAAAAGAAATACACACACCCACCCACACCCACATTCACACTAAGACTTCTAACATAAAGTTCATAGCAAATTTACTCATAATCAAAGACTGGAAAAAATGCCCAGGTATCCTTCAATGGGAAAAAATACATGAACTGTGGTGTATTCATATAAGGAAATAACTATCTTAGTAATAAAATTTAAAAAAACATTGATTCAAGCAACATGGATGAACCTCAAAAGCATGTTGAGTCAGGCATGAAAGTTATAGAATCCATACCTTTCTTTCCCATACTAGTCAGAGTCACACCCACAACAGGAATGAAGTAATTCAGACTTGGGGATGGCACCAAAAGATCTCAGAAATTATTATCTTCTAAATTAACAAGTGAATTACAACTCCTGAACAGAGAACAAGGAATGTAGCCTTTGAACACATCTTTAAAAACCCTTGTTCCCCCTGATCAGCAGAATCAAAGCCTCTGGGACTGGAGTCCCCTGTGTTTCCTTTTTGCTAGCAAAGCAATAAAACTTCTCTCTCCTTTTCCTCAAAACAAAAACAAAAAAGTGTAAAAATCAATTTATACAAAATTCTAAGACAAGTAAAAGAGTCAATAGCAGGATAAATCAGAATACTGCCGTTGGGCAGTAGCAACAAAAATTGACTAGAAGGAGCACAAGGGAACTTTCTGGGTTGTGGTCTATCATTCTGTATCTTGAAAGGAGTTTGAATTACAAAGACATTAAAATTTAACCAAAGTACACTTAAAATGTGTGTATTTCATGTTATGAACATTTTAGAACAAATGAATAATAAATACTGAAATGTTATTGATATATAAGTTGAAGCATTTAAGAAATAGTGTATTTTGAAACACATTCAAAAGATTAGGTGATTAATGAACTGAGTGAAAAATGAAAAATAAATATATGTGATAAAAGTAAGTGAAATAAAATGTTAACAGTTGATCTGGTGGGTTTATCATTGTTCACTATGAAATTCTCTCAATTTTTCTCTTTTTTAAAATGTCAGAATAAATTGCTAAATAAAATATATTAACTTACATTTTACTAAAATTCCTTCAATGCTCACAGAAAAAGTTTAACAAACTGGCTTGAATTTCAAAGCCATCTTCAACTCTACCCCAATATAGTTAATCTCCTCTATTACAATTTACAATACAATGTCTTCATTCCTCTAAGTTCAATTTCCTTACCTATTTCCTCTGCACACCATTCTCAATCCTGTCTTTTAACCTTTGTTCATACTACTTCTAGGTACCCTCCATACCTTCAATCACCTTTCTGCATATCTAAATTCTACACATCCCTTCGGGACAATCTCAGATTTTACCTCTTCTAAGATGTCTTCCCTAACTACTGGAGTCTAATCTTAGCTATTCCTGAAGTTTTATAGGAGTATATTTTTGTGAGCCATTGAACTATTCAAAGTAGTATAATGTATAGCTATTTCATGTATATTTTTACCCCAATAAAATCATAATATTATGGAACCATATCATGACAGTCTATTATTTTTCACCATAAGTCGACAAGTATACAACTGAGAACATGCTTAGATATAAACATTTAAAGAATTCACATGACTGAGATCTAAGATCTTATTTCCTGTCTGCCCTATAATAGGGACCTCATAAATGTATGCCTCATTTGAGTAGATTAGTGCAAATGCATTACAGTTACTTGAGAAAAATTATTCTTCTTTTTTCTAATGTAATGGGTAAAAAATCTCCTTTTCTTATACAAAGAATGGCATGTTAAAAGTTTTGGCTAAAAGACATATAGCTAGGAACACCAATATTCCTCTAAAATTGAATTTATTTATGGTAATTATCCTGGAAAATAATAAATCCAGTTAAAAACTATAATTTATTAGTTAACAGTAATCAAGGAAACAATATTTAGAAAAAATATTTACATCATATATAGTTAATATGATAACTCAATATCCAATCATAAGGGAGAGATAATAATTTAGTTTTCATTTGGATTATAAGAAGGTTAAAGGAGCTTCCAATTTTTAATGCTTAGTGAAACAAAAACACAATGGCTCAAGAGGTCATATATGGTCCCATCCTGTCACTCCCTTTACATGACCCAAGTTCAAATTACTTAAACATACTAAGTTTTCCATTTCTTCATATACAAAGTTAGAATAATCATTGTGTTGCATCATAAAAAAAAATGTGTTTTGAGGATGAGATTAAAAAAAGATAAAGCACTTAGGGTAATATCTAGCACAGAAAGTACCTAACTGGCAACTCTATAATTAAATCTATTATAGAAATTACTGCAATGATTCCTTAGGTAACTTTACATAGGATAAAGAGTAGAAAAAGCAGTAGAACTTCCATAAATATTAAAAATTATAAAAAAACAAACAAGGACCAAGTACCATTACAAAGGGACATAAGGGAAATAAAGTGGAAAGCTGACAGTAAGCAAGCTTATATATGTAAGTTTTACTTATAATAACACACATTTATTTTGATCTGTAAATATATCACATGTCAGAGAGAGCTGATGTAAATAACATGGTATACTTATATAAATTTCTTCAGGATATTTATTTAAAATAGCTTCACAGTGAAAGAAATTTGGAAATTTGACTGTCATAAAATTAACAATAATATTTATATTTAATTAAGAGCTAAGAATTTTGTGTTAACTATATACTGAAAATGGCACATAAGAAATGTAATATTCAGGTCAAACCTAAGTTGTACTGGTTGAACGTATTCCTTTCGGAATCTTTTAAGGTCTGCACTGATTGGCTGCTCACCTTTCTCTATTGCCAATTTGTCTGCTTCAGTAGGTTCTGGCTCTGGAATTTGAAATCTAAGAAGAAAACCAAAAGGACAGGAATTTGTTCATAAATAAATGAAAGATATTTTAAATACAACAACAAAAAAAGTTGACCAAAGAATCCCCTTTCCTATCACTTTGTAGAAAGTGCAATTACTGTTAAGCCTTCCCTGCAGTACTCCATACTACACAAGTACAAAAATTGCCTTCAGCTATATGATCCTAAGATTTTATATCAAATCTTTATAAAAAGTTTTTTATGATTAGCATTAATCAACCAACAAAGGGTTCATGGAAAAGATCCAAGAAAAGATCCAAGAAAAGAATCCACAGGAATATAACTTCTTTAAAGATCATAAAGAGCTGGGAGATTTAGTGTATGCCTGTAATCTCAACTACTAGGGAGTTGAGGCAGGAGGACTGCAAGTTCAAAGTCAAATTCAACAATTCAGTGAGACTGTCTCAAATAAAATAAAAGAGACTGAGCATGTAGCTCAGTGGTAGAGCTCTAGCTAGCTTCTGCGAGTCCCTGTATTCAATCCCCAGTACCATAATGTGAAAGAAAGGACTTATCTAATCATCTATCCTTAATATTTATATCATAAAATGAAAGCGGACTAATCAATTTCCTTAAATACGTGAGTATGAAATTCAAAAAGGAAGCCCAAGATGAACTTTTAAATTAAGAACATAACCTAAGTGGGTAAGGTAAAAAATCAAAATTAAAAAACCAAAAACCTTGCCTAACCAGAGGAAATATAGCTATACTGTAAGTTAGGAAATATAGCTATAATGTAAGTCTAGCAAATATACTTTCCTTATTTTGGACACAGAAATAGAACAATAGATTTTCAGAACATATTATACTAAGTCTTGTAAGTTTAATTTCATAGAACAAAATGGAAATAGGGGTCAAGACAAAATTTTAGTTAAGTTTATAAATGTAAAACAAAAATCATTTTGTAGTTCAGATTATATATGTACATATTCATATACATGTGTGTATATACATATACATATACATATTTGTGTATGTATATATGTATTTTAGTACATTTTGTTTTTTGAAATTGGATCTCATTATGTTGCACAGGCTGTCTGAAATGATCCTTCTGCCTCAGTCTCCCAAGTACCAGAATTATAGACCCATTCCATGACATCCAGCCAGGTTCTTCTTTTTAAACTACAAAGCATTTAAAGTATCACTAAGTAAAAACATTCAGTTAAAAAAATTTTTCAATTCAAAAAATGTTTAAATATTAATAAAGGAATTGTTTATTAGGCTTAATAATAATACATGATTTATTTAAAATAAAAATTTTTAACTTTCAGAGACACACATAGAAGTATTTACAGACGAAATATGTTTTCTGAGATCTACTTCAAAATAATCCTGGGGGTAGAATATTTAAATCTGTAGGGAAGCAGATAAAACATGTGTTGATAATTATTGAAGTTAGATAATGGATAAATGGGTTCATTATATTTTCTGTCTACTCTTGCACATGTTTGAAATTTTCCATAACAAATTTGTTTTAAAATCAAAAAGTGGAAAATTTTCTTAAATAACAGAACGAATTTTACTATAATGTTGTTTTTTTTTCCTCTCTAAATTGGGTCTTTAAGGGGCTGGGATTGTGGCTCAGCAATAGAGCGCTCGCCTAGCACATGTGAGGTGCTAGGTTCCATCCTCAACACCACGTAAAAATAAATACATAAAATAAAGGTATTGTGCCCAACTACAACTAAAAAATATTTTCAAAAACTGTATTAAATTGGGTATTTAAGATTACCTCTTGGAATATTGCTAATAGCCGAAAAGAACTATGTTACAAACAGCAAACACTACTTAAAAAGTATGGTAATACATCTAATGTAATGCCAAATAAATTATGTCAACACCTACCTGAGTAGGTACCAGCTACTAGGCACTTTGCAAGGTACAGAACAGTTAATTTTTTTTATAAAATATTAATGCAAGTAAAATATACATTTTTCTCACCATTCAATCAGTAAGCTTAGCAATTCCTGGTTTACAAAACGAACGATATGTAGTAAGAAAAGTATGAACAAAATTGGGATCTGAAAAAGTAGAGCATAAACATATTTCATGTTCAATTTTTCAGTTTAATTAATTCAAAATACCATATTTCCCTTCCTTTTTAGTTTGGTTCTTCCTGCCAACTGTGGTATTTTCTTGATAAATAAGGATTGTTTTCAAATTTTTAAAATTTGCATTAATATGCAAATTTTATGAGCACTTATTTAATAACTAATCAAGTTAACAATATTTAATTAGCTATTTATCCCTTTTGATTCTGCAGTATTTTAATATTCTGGAGGCAATTCATTTTTTTTTTCCTGAGATCTTCTAAATAATTCTGGGAGTAGGTATTTAAATCTGTAATGAAACAGATGAAACATGAGTTGACAATTATTAAAGTTGGATGATGGATAAATGGGTTTATACATTATCTTTGAACACCATTTAAAAGCTTTTGGAAATTAGGCCCTAGATAAGTACTCACAATGAGTTTCACATACCTGCATACATATGATATGTTAACCTTTCAATTAATTTCACCACAGCTCCTCCTTTAATAATGGGGATTCCACTTCTACTTTGCAAGTTGTCTTCAAAAACAATGTTTTCCTCAGAGTCTTTTACCACAAAACGATACACATCTGGACTTGGTAATCTCAGTGGCTGATCATTTTCTTCTTTCAATAAAACAGAATCTAGCATTCTATCTAGAGTACTACGATAATGAAGAGAAATAATGGTTGCCATCCAATTATTTTTCTCTTCTGCAGAATTAGCAGCAAATATTATGCTGTCTTTGGATACTAATTCAAAAGCATGTCTGCACTCACAAGTATCTTCCTTATCACAGATTTGTACTTTCCTCATGACAAACTTTTCTTTTAATCTATATTCTGCACTACTATAACCTGGAAGCGGGGTCTGGCCATGATTAGGTTTACAGCTGATCATTAAGCCATCAAAGAGAAAAATATGTCGTTCATGTTTAGCACCAGTTCTTGTCAATGGTCCTTCCATTATAAATTCATTGCAGCACTGTCCAATATCTTTGCCTTCCCATCCATCTATGTTTTTCTGAATTTCTTTCATTTTTTGATGGCCAGGTGCTTGCTTCTTAATTGATGATTATAAAAAGGGCAAACAGGATCCCTAATAAAAAATGAATATAAGATTATTCAATGATTACACAGTTCTAATTCCTAATTTCTTCAAGTGAGAACTATCTCAAATCAAGTGACAAAAATATTAAGTTGGAGTGAGGGTGTAATCCAGTGGTAAAGCACACGGTTATTAGAATACATGAAATTATGGGTTAAATCCCCAGACTTTCAAAAGAAAAAATTAAACATCCAAATACTAAATTTTATATACAACATTTACTTTTTTTCATTACTGTGAAAGTGAAGTACTACAGACTATATTTCAAAATTCCTAATGCCATAAGTACTAAAATTACAAAAGAATCCTAAATTCTTATACTGATTATACAATTTTTTTTAGATTCATTAAGTGTATCTTAACATATGATCTTCTTTCTTTTGTAAAAATTCAAGGTTGGGTTTGGCAGTCCCTGGCTGTTGCTTTTGCATCTCCCCTTTATTCCCTACAGCAGCCACAGGGCTGCTTCCTAAATGCCATACAAACAGCCTCACTCCTTTGCTCCAGACCCTCCAATACCTTCTATCCACCCAGAACAGAGCCCAGAGCCCTCATCATGTCCTACAGACCATGGGGTGGGAGCTGAGCAGGAAACAGGGTGCCCAGGCTCCCGGACTTGTTTTCCTGGGGCTGTCAACAGAGCGGGGATCCAGACCTCGTCTTCTGGTGCTGCCCTGGTGGTGGGTGAGGTTCTGTCCTCAGGCACTGTCGCCAGAGTTTACCCTCCCATCTCAGCAGAACAGAAAGCTGGAAGCCTGGAACCTGGTCTCCTTCCTTGTTCATTCAGTGACCACCTAGCTGGAGGACTGGCCGAATGTCTTGCACAGACCAATGAGTGTTAAGTGTGCCTCCTTCCTGCACAGCAAGCCTAGGGCCTCACCAGGCGCAGAGCTACGCAGGGCCGGCTCTGCAGAGCATTTGTTTAGGAGGCAGGTGAGGCTTGGTGGGAGGGGACGTTCCCTTCCGCTCTCTTTCCCAAGTTGAGTTGGCATCTGAAAGACGTGCTTCCACATTAAAAGAAGGAGAGAGAAGGCCATCGTGGTGGTTACCCCAGCATCGATGTCCATACCTGCTGTGTCCGGCTGGTGGCAGGTTCTTAAAGTGGTCCGTGGATGTGCAATCACGCAGGATCAGGAAGCCAGAGAAAACCAAGGTCAGGAGAGGAAGGATATGGCCAAGGCTGTCGGGTCAGAGGGGCTCTTGCCTAAAACTCTCTGGACCATGCGTCTACATTTTTGCCAGAGTCTACATAAGAGTAATTTTTTTTCTTTGAATTCTCGTAAGTTTTGTCTCATTTTTTTTTTTTTGGAACCGTCAGAGGTTTTACATGTTTTACCATAAAAGCGGGAGCAACACCATCAAGTCCATGGTTAAACTGAGCTTTTTGTAAGACAGAGAAACAGGAAATAGATCGTTCTAAACACACGGAACTCTTCTGCAGATATCTTTTCTGGCATCTTGTTAACAAGAACAATTATGGTGAGCTGGGGATGTGGCTCAAGCGGTATCACGCTGGCCTGGCATGGATGCGGCCCAAGTTCGATCCTCAACACCGCATACAAACAAAGATGTTGTGTCTGTCGAAAACTAAAACATAAATATTTAAAAAATTCTCTCTCTGTCTCTCTCACTCTCTCTTAAAAAAAAAGAACAATTATGGTGAGGGTCTTTGTAGAAGCTTAATTAAGATGCATTGGCGGAGAAGGGGGCGCCACTACAGGGCAGCAGTGAGGTCCCCCAAGAGGTGACTGGGTCCATAGGACTACAGGACATGACAGGAAGGCACATGGCTACCCATCTATGAAGAGGTGTCAGTGGTCACTCAAGGGAAGGGAGGTTGGGGTCCTTCTGCTGATGGATTGGACACAGCATGGATGTCCTGGTGATGGGTACTTCTATCTCCAGGTGATGCCCGGAACCTGGTGTACCATGGGCCCTCCAGCTGCGTCTGATCAGGCTGCATGGGGACATGGACTCCTCCCTCGCCTGCATCACTTCATCTGTAAAATGAGGAGGTAAGGGCCAGCTCGTCATGCCCACCGAGGACCTAAGCTGCAGCTGTCCGTCACCTCTGGTTTCAACACTTGCCTGTGTGGTCAGGATGGACCGTGCTGTAACACCACCAGGCTTTGTTCCCTTTGGTTCCTGTGGTGTCACAACAGAGCACCACGTTAAGCAAGTCTGCAGTGTGCTCAGCTGGTGGCTGTGTGATAATGGATAATTCTGGGAGAAATGTCTTACCTTGGGGGATATTTATTCCATTTTCCAAATGAAGTGTGTCTCATGACCACCTTCAAGTCTTGGGATTTATTAGAAGGACTCACAAGACCAATTCACCATTATTTGCTAGAAGGACTCAAAGTCACTGTCCTGGCTAAGGTTCATGCCTGCAGGTGGACAGGAGGGACAGCAAGAGGTGTACCAAGCATGGAGGAGTGAGCTAAGACCTCCAGAGCCCTTCCTCAGGGAGTCACATGGGAAGTGGTTTTCTCATCTAGCCATGACCTTCAGCAATCCATAAGAAACATTTTCACCCAGGGAAGCCCACCCAGGTCTTTAAGCCTGAGACTTTCACCGGGGGCCATGACACAGGTTCCACATTGGCAGATGACCACAGTCCAGTTGGGCAGGTTTCCCACTTTACAACTCTGGGGGATGATCATTCATATTGATAGTCCATGCAACATTCAACATGTATCATGTGATTTTCTTGCAGATTACTGCTAAGTATCTTACCAAAGACGCAGATTTTTCTAATTTATAATTCAGTGTACCATTTGGAATAGTAATGGAGCTGGAAATAATGAGTCAAGTGGTACATATTTAATAATAAATATTAACAAAATGCTTATGTAATTTAAAATGTATATGCTCTAAGGACCAAATGTTTTTGGCTGATCAAGAGAAAATCTGTAGAATACTTTCTAAGTGATGATATTGGTTGCCCTTGGCAGTGGACTTTAGAGAGTTGGTCCTTGAGTAATTTTTATTTCATATATTTACTATGAAACATATATTTATAATAAAAGACTTAAGACCCATAATCTTGAACCATACTGACTTGAGTGGTTTGCATTATGAGCATGCTACCAAACTTCCAACCAGTGAGGCACCTTGGAGCTTGACCTTGCAAGACCAGGTCATGGTTCCAAGGTGATTTCCAGGAGCTTCCGCACATTGGCAATTCTCCAGGCCTGGAGCAGGCTTGCTCTGACTTGCCTGTGTAAATCCAAGTTCAGGATTCTCAATTTCATAATTGACTTAGAGGCTTCTTGTCCCTGGATGCCAAGGAGACGCCACTTCCCCCTTTCCTGTGTCCAGCAATGATGGCTGCAAGGCTGACTCTAGGTCTTTGTGGTTTTACCCAGGTTTTACCGAAGATTAACTGAAAGGGCTCTAATGATGAATGCCAACCATGCTTCACACTCATGACCTCCCAGGAATTGGCTTTTGTTAGCTGCAAAAAGAAAACCCCCAGTCTATCAAGCCCCTGCTCGGATCTGCCATTAGTATCTAACAAGTGAAATTCAGTTAAATCGCATGTCACCAGGTTTCTTGCAAAGAAAACTTGAAGTTGAATTTTGCAATTGATTCCCCAGGCCCTACCAGAACCCACTGAGAAAGAAAGATAATGGAAATGGATTGTTTCAAGCCCACTTCAGAAGTGTAATTAGGGACGGCCTTGGGCAGCTATGGCTTCTTAGGCATTCGAACAGAGTTTGGAATTTCTTGCCAAATTTGTGAAGTCATTTAAATTTTTTTTTGTAAAGAGCTCTTTTGTTCAGATTCTCTGCCTTTTAAGAAGGCAGGCTTAGCTCTCATCAGCCAGGGACTTGGGCTGTCGCTTTCTGACAGTCCTCCCTTGGTCTGTTCTGTTCTTCCACTTACAGCTCCTGGTCTCAGGGGCTCCCAAATAACAGGTGCCAAGAAGGAGCCCCCTCCACCAGGCAGCCAGGGGGGCTGGCGGCAGGTTCAATGAGGGGAGGAGCTGCTGTCTGAATCCATTTTTTTTCCCCAGGGAAAAACACAGAGAAGAAAAATATCTTCATTCAACATAGTGAATGTTCCCCAAGGTACCAATTGACCATCATCTCAGGTTCCACCTGCCAGGTGTGGCCACACCTGACAGAAGGCCATCTTGTCAAAGCCACCCCATGCTGCAAAGTGCAATTGACAACCTCCAGGAGAGGAGGGCACTGCACGTGCTACTCGGATGGTAAACAGGTAACACATCAATCCCTGTTTTTACAGCCTTCCAGGGAATTCTGAAGCAGGTCTTGCTTAGGAACCAGAGTGTATGGGGCTGGGGGGGGGGCAGCCTGATACTTAGGCTTTAAAGAACAAAACGAGTTGTGTCATAGTAGATCAATGGGCCCTCCTGAGGGATTCCTGAAGGTGGGGCTGGACCTCAGGAAGGGGGAGGGGCGAGACTCGCCAGCTCTGAAGATCAGACCCCACAAGCGTGGGCACTCAAGGGCCCACCCAGGGGCAACAGCAGCACAACCACTGGAGGGATCAGCCAGTGGCAGGGATATTGGGAACATGGGACATCTGATGGTCTGTCAGGCTTGGGTCATGGGAACAAGAGACCTTCCAGAACATTCTCACAGAAGGCTCAGGCCCCACTCTCTCCATTCCGTGCTGCTCCTCTCAAGGGCTTGGGCCTTACAGGCTTTGTCTCCATTCCCAGTGCTTTCTGTTCCCCTGTAAATCTTGTGTGTCTTCAACGGCCACCAAACCTATCTTCCTCCTAAACGGCCCTGGCCTCTGCACATGCCTCTGTGCATGGCTTCTGGCTACAGGGGAGAGGATGCCTGAGCTCCAGCCCAGCATCTACCTCCCCAGCGCCTCCTCGCCCTGCTCCCCCTTCCAGCCCCTGGGACTGGGAACCTCTGGGGAGAACCCATCCTTCTCAGACATCGGTTTTCATATTTAGCAGTAACATGCCTCGTACTAAAAATCCTAAACTTGTTACCCCCGCGTCGCTCTCCTCTAAGCTGGATTATTTTTTCCAGTTACATTAACCTGCCTGTTTTGTTCTTTTATGAATCCGCATCAGGGCCAAACAGGGGTTGAAAGGACGACTATCCTAGGAAGAATCCTTGCAGGAGGACAGGAAAGCCCCATCACGAAGGGACTTCGCCACAGAGACAAGGACTTGAATTGGGTCTGCAAACCCCTGTCCCTGTGCCCTGTTGACAAGGTGACCTACAGTCCCCTCTGACAGGACTCAGGGCTTCCCTGGGATAAAAATGTTTGAGTGGTAAAGCCAGAAATGTCCCAGACAATCTGGGACCAGGTGACCATCCCTCTGCATTCAAAGCTGTGGGGACAGCAGGACAGTGGGGTAGAGGAGGGTGGATTCTGCGTGAACCTAAAAGCTGTGTTTAAAGTCCAGTTTTCCTACCACTTAGCAAGTGACTTTGCTTCTCTAAGACTAAAACTGCTGCATCTTCAACATGATATGCCTGCGCTCTTCCTGCTAGGTACCATGGTGAGGAGTAAATGGACCTTGAATAGGCCTGGCCCAGCATCAGCCCTGGGCAGCTTCTCCCTGAGCCTCATGATCAGTGCATCTCATCAGCAGCAGCTGGGGAACAGCAGATGCTGGGATTGGCAAGAAAACTTGGGCTTTCCTTGAGACAGAGTAGTGAAGGGGTGTCACAGACACTAGCAATCAAGCTCCAGGTCATTATAATAAATGCAGGAAAAAAATCCATGATGGACAAAATGTCAAAATGTCAAATAAGGACAAGGTGAGGTTCCCTGTGGGTCGTACTGAAGCCCGAGACCGAAGGCACTGTATATGCCTCTGCATGTGTGCTCCATGGATGTCTCAGTGACCAAAGCTTTAACAAAATTGATTTTGATGATTCAAGAGGTCAAGAAAGCAGTTATAATAACATCTGTGTGGGGTATAAGTGAAGTATTTGAATTTAAAAATATTATTATGACTTTTAAGACACCTACTTTTTAATTTTTTTGATTTTTTTTTTCAATTAATAGAATGTTCTGTGGAAAACTAACTGTGAAAAAAATCATGGAAATATCTACCCTTCGGATCTGGCTTCTTAAGCTAGCTGGGTGTTCCCAGGTTTGCCCATTCCATAGCACGGGTCTGAATTTCCTTCCTTTCCAGGGCTGGAGGACACCCCAGAATGTGGACGACTACCCTTTCCTTAGCCATTCTTTGGCTGAGGGACCTTGGGAAGGTTTAGTCCATGGTGACCAGCACTGCCTTGTGAGCCCCTATTTCTGACTCTGCCTGTGTGAAATGTCCAGCATATGTGAATCCAGAGGGGAAGAAAGCAGACCAGTGAGGGTCAGGAGCTGGGAAAGAGGGAAGGGTGCAGAGGTACTGGCTTCCTGCTGAATGATGATGGGTCCATCATTTGGACTTGAATCCTGATTTGGTTTCATTGGGCTGATTTTTCTTTTCTGAGGCCTCAGGCACCTGCAGGATGAGCTGCTCCCATTGCTGAGTCCTTTGGAAAAACACCTAAGCCGCCCTCTGAACAAGGGCAGCATGTGTGTGGCTGAGGGCAGCATCTTACATCTCCAGATGGTGTTGGTCACTGGTCATCATGTGGCTGTGCTAGGTATGAGCACAGTATGAGCCTTTCTGACCACAGTGATGACCTAGTCATTTAGCACGAGCAGGGTCCACTCATGGGCGAGGCTCGATGTCTGTTCAACTTCAGGGCCAGTGGTACAGGAGGAGGTGGAGATTTCCTCTGCTCCCTGAAGTTGGTTGCCATGGCAACCAATAGACCATCGCTGCACAGTCCTGGAAGAACTGGGACAGGGGAATCAGTAGGTCTCAGAACACCCCAACTTTCACCGCGCTTCAAGGTCTGACAAGCCTGTTTGCCTCCCTTTGTTTTGCTGTCCTGGGAAAGGAGCCGGGGGCCTGTGCAGGCCTCCCTTCCCTCTGACAGATGAGGAAACTGGGGCTCTGGGGGGCAGGCAGCAGGCGGGGAGCCACTCAGCTGCAATCAGGCAGGTGGACATGCTGGGGACCATCAGAGCCCTCAGGGAGCTTGGGAATGCAGCCCCAGAACACTGCTTGGCTTCCGTGGAGATGGAGAAGAACAGGGAGGCAGGCCAGTCATTGCTACTCCAGTGTGCGAGTGCGCTGGAGAGCAGAGAGAATTCCTGGGGAGGTATGGGCATGTGCTTTGCTTCTCAATTCACATCGTTTTCTTGTGAACATGAAATAAGAACTTAAGTAACAGCAGGGTGAATGTGCTTATGGCCCTCGCCATAACACCTTGTTGTATTCGCTTCCAAGCCTCCTTTTTAATTGCTCGCCATATTCTAATTGTAGGTTGAGGGGGAAGTATAATTAGCACATCAAATGCATCCTTTCATGGGACAAACCATGAGTAAATATTTAAGTCAAGAAAACAAGTCAACTAAATTAAATGTATGAAACTGCAGATGGCTGCGTACCAAGGAGCGCAGGGCCACCTGCTGAGAGCCATAGCTGAGTTGGAATGATGCATGGCATTTTTGCCAGAATGGAGTGGTTGAGAGGTGAAGCCAGGGATGGTTATGTTAAGCTGTGTATACAATTGTATATTAGACCCCTGCTGTCCGCCTCAGGTGCTGGCTACTTGGGAGTTCTCCTGGGGATTCCTAGGGAGTTCTCATTGGTTGGAGAAGTGCCGGAGGAGGGATTTCCAGTTGGTATGTGGTGTGTCCCGGGAGAAGGCCATGTGCGTGGCATTCGAGGGAGAACAGAAATAAAGTTTGTTCCTTCTTGAGTGGCTCGTGATTTGTGCCCAGCCAGACTGCGGCAGCCACCAAGGCATCCTGACTGAATCTGCAGGACACCTGGGGTCACTAGGGCCATAGGCCAAAGGCTTTAGCTCTCGCTGTGGGTGTTCTCCAAAGTCTGTGGGAAACTGTGGTCCGAGGTGCCCAGCCCTACAGTGTATTTTATAAAACATGAAAATTATTCCTTCCAAAGGAACAACATATGATGTAATGAGCCAGCTGTTCTGCTCCGGGGTCAGGATGTGAGAGTGGCCTGCTATCATCACTAGGCAGCTCTGCACTGGTCCTGGTCTCTGCCTCTTCTCCCCTGCCTGTTCTCTGTCATACTCACCTGAGCAAGTGAATGTCAGCAGCAGGAAATTTATGTTGCTCTACCCTAGAGGCAGGGCTCAAGCAGACCCTGTGTCCTTGCCACCTGTGTCCTTGAGTCCCCTGGGGCCAGAGATTTGTGTGCCTGTTCCCTTGCTAACAAGGGATCTAGAGCGTGGGTGGAACAAGCCTGGTCCTTGAAGAAGCTGGCCGTGCTGCAGCTCAGGATGACCTGCAATTTGTTCCCAAGGCCCCACAGTGACACCCTGAGACAGGCATGGGCTGTCAGAGGCTCTGCAGCCTCCACCTGTGCCTACAGGGGCAAGAATCTGGGTGCTTCCAACCACCTGAGTGACCATAGAAGCACACACAGAAAACTCAGCCCACATCAGCAAGGTCCAGAGCAAACCTGAAGGACCTTTCCAGAGTCCCCTCCCAGCAGGGTCCCACAGGATGAGCCTCGTTCCTCCAGCAAGGAGCTGTGACCACTCGTGTTCAAGTTGCATGTCAGGCTGCGCTTCAGAGGCTCAAGGTCCAGGGATGTCCTGGACATGGGTCACTCGGGCACCTCTGGAAGCAGGTGCTCAGCATGAACCACGTTGTCAGTGACAGCAGTAGGGTGTACTACACCATCCTGCACAGAAGGGGTGCCACACTCTAGAGAACCAAGTCCCACGTGTCATGGAAGCCTCTTTCTGAGGATGGCAGCCCCAGGCCTGCTCTATTAACTCCTGCACAGGATCCAGCATGGGTAAGTGAGCCATCAGGTCCAGAGAAACCTCAAGGACAAGGTGTCCTGGGAGTGGAGCCACAGCAGGCCTCAAAGTCACCCTGGGGTGGGGAGCATTGTGAGGCTGGGTGGTTCATGGGGAAGACATGTGCTGTAGTGAGCCAGCGGTTCTACTGCGGGGCCAGGACAACAAGGGCAGCAACCCCAGCACCTGCTGGGCAGCCCTGCTGGGCCCCCATGGCAGTCTGCTATGGTCCTGGTGTGTGAACAGCTCAGGACCCTTTGATTCAGGGCTGACCATCGCTTCTCTCAGCTCTTCTCCCCCTCCAGCCTCCTCCAAGGAGGAAGCCACACCTCACAGCAGGCCAGGGACACTCAGTGGGTACACCTTGCCCCTGAGGCTGAGGGCAGCAACCCCAGCCTGCCTTGCCCTGGGCAGCACTCTCCTCCTTAATTATGGGATTCCTGCCAGGAAGGTCTGACAATACCCACCTCCATTCTCAGATGGCACCACTGGACTGGAGACAGGGGGGTCCTGTAAGGGGGCCATTAAGAGATGATTGTAATTTAAGATCTCCTTGATCAAGTGTGTCAATCATTTGGAAGGTTCTAGGCCAGGGAATGTTTTGGATTGTAAGGGTCCGGCGGAGCGTCGGAGAAAGAGACCACAAGTGACTGGCTTCATGAAAAACACACAAGGGGATTTTTTAATTTAGGATCCAATTCAGCGCGCTGAGACTCTAGGCCCACTCAAGAAGCAAGAGCAGCCCAAAGCCCAGAGCAGGAGTTGAACAATGCTTAAGTACACCTTTTGGGGAGGACTGGGGGGGGCTTTGCATACATCACAGTCTCCTTTAACAAATCACCTTACACCTCGGGAAAATCAAACAATAATTCTTAGACTTGATTAGTACATTTATTGGCGGGAACAGGGCTGGCTGGAGTGATAGGTCTTTCCTAAGGAGGGGGTTACATTTAAACTGATTGGTTTGGACCCTGAATATCTACGTGAGGAATTGCACAGGACTCCAGACCATAATTCAACTAAATGGCCAGTGGAGCCTTGTCCTAACTGCCTCAGGAATTAACCCATGCTTTGCACTTTAGAAACTTTACCCTTTCAGGATTAGCTATCAAAATCTAAAGTTAGGGGCTGGGGCTGAGGCTCAGTGGTAGAGCACTCGCCTGGCAAATGGGAGGCACTGGGTTGGATCCTCAGCACCACATAAAATTAAATAAATAAAATAAAGGTATTGTGTCTGTCTACTACTTAAAAAAAATTAAAAATCTAAAATTCAGGAATCCTCATAGACCAAATTTTCAGATCCTCCTAATTCAGGCAGAACTGTGCCCTGTGGCCATGCCCCCCAGCTGCCATCCCCGGATAGTAGCAGAACCACCCCAGGGGCACCTGTCTGGCCTGTTCTCCACCAGCCCCTGCTTCCCTGGCTCTGAGGCCCCCTCGAGAGGGAAATGTGGGAAGTGCATTGCTGATCCCTGCTCTTTGGGCCCTCCAGTCCCAGCCTGGGCTGCTGACCCAGCCCTGTGCCACCAGGCTCTCCTTGAGTTTCACGAGCCTGCCCCACACCTGCCTTGGCATAAGGGAGCCAGCAGATGATGCCTGCTGAGACCTCTCCTGTCTACTCACACCCATTTCCTTATTAACCACCCTCCCTTGGGCTACAGGAGTAGGGCTAATGTGATTTCCTGAACATCTATCACATTAATCCACTGGCTGTCACCTTGTTTTTTGAGCCAAATGAAAAACATAAACTAATCTTTAATTTATAACAAACTAGTGACACCTGAATTTCATTAAACCACGTGGGACTGAGGACACCTTTGCCTTCATTCCAAATGCATGGGGGCAGGCCCACGGGGCACCATGTTTTCTCAGCAGGTGGGATGCTGGCCAAGCAGCTGTCACCAAGGGAGGAAAGTTGGTCATGCCCTCTAAAATCTCTCATCTACTCCAGCTTTTATTTGAAAAAACTTTTCTCATTTTGGAAAGAAATACCCCAGTACCCTTGGCTCTGGAAATACTGTGACAGCCCTCTGGGAACACCTTCCATCACCAAGTCATCTCTGCCCCTTCTCCTTCCACAAATTATTTCATCCAACTCCGGTAGGTACTAGGAACCATAGTAACACTGCTCACCCACCTGGAGCACAGGTTATGCATAGCCACTGCCACAGCTGGTCCGCCTGCTGGCAGGTTCTGCCTCCTCACACTCAATCTTTGGCAGAGACAAAACAAAACCAAAATGCACTTTTGACTTTCTTTTTTGACTTTTTTTGACTTTTTGACTTTCCCTAAACAACGATTTATGTAGCACATGCATCGTAGTGAGTATTATAACTAATCTGATGGTTTGAAGCCCACGGGAGGATTTACAGAGGTCCTGTGCAAATACATGGCCACTTTACATAAGGAACTTGAGCAGCCACACATTTGGCTTTCTGAGGGATCCAGAACGTGTCTCCTACAGACACCGAGGTGGCGGGGAGGAATAAAGCCTGAGCTCATGTACCCCTGCGTCTGTCATTGTGCATCACACACACTGGCCTGCATGGCCACAGCTGGGAGGAGCATGTCTCTGAAAAACTCTGAGCTACTAGAGCCCCATGTCCCCCCAGGTGCAGGTAGATAGAGGGCCTAGAGGGGACATCACCTTGAAAAGGGGAGAAGCTCATCAGTTCAGCTGTGACAGCCACTCCAAGCCCATCTGCCAGGGGATGGGGACTAGAATGTCCCAGGCAGGCACTAAGAGCAGGTGACCAGTGGGGGCAGCCGAAGGAAGATGGGGACAAGAACACTGGTCCATTAAGCAGCTGCTGTTGCATGGCCTCCAGCTAGATCCCCAGGTGCATGGCCTGTGTTCCCGCCTGCTGCAGTCACTCAGTGGATCATAGCGTGATACTGAAGCCAGATTTAAAGTTAGGTAGTCAGTGTAGTTAGGTAAATTGGGTCTAATATCGAGTGAAATCCAAAATGGAGGCCATGCTGGGAATGACTCAGGGAAAACACAGGACAATTCATGGAATGTTAATGAAATCCCAAAAAGGCCCTATGCCAAAGTCCATCCCAAAGAAGTGATAATGAAGTCCTTCCTGATCAGATTACTTCTTTGGCCCACCTGTGTCCCACCCCTTGGGCCCTCCAACCTACATTTCATCACCAAAACTATAAAAAGGGGAGACAACCGCACTTCCACAGATTCCACCTCTTCGGTCCCCTTCTTCCTCCGGGAGAAGTCTTTTCTGCTGTCCTTTAATAAACTTCTAATTTCTACTCTGACCTTGCCTCAGCGTGCTTCTTTGGTGTTATTCTTCAACATCGGGGAAGCAAGGACTCGTCACCGGCCAACAGTCACCGGTCAACAACACAGGACCTGTATACATATGCACAGGACCACGTGTATACATATGCACAGGACCACCCCTCTGTGTCTGCAGGGCCCCTGAGATGTCAGTGACTGTGAGCTAATCTTATTCTGGGTTCTGAGCACCTTCTCCAGCCATCGCACCTACCATTGTAGTTTCCAATCTGGTGAAGGGAAAAGAAAGACTCCTGTGGGGGTGTGGGTAGCAGAGGGCTCTTGTCATCAAAGACCCTTTGAAACAGCCAGTTATTAAGGCTATGGCAGTCCAGAGGGGGACAGAAGTGTGACTTCAATGCCCCTGCCCAGAGGACCCCTCAAGCCCCTCCTCAGACCTGGGTTCCGTATCATTAATTAGTTGCATAGCTTTGAGACATTTCTCTATGGATTTTTAAAAAATGCATTTGTAAATTAAGGAGCTTGTCACGCTATTTATTTATTTGTTTATTTTATTTTTGGTGGTGCAGGGGATGAACCCAGGGCTTGCTTGCTGCCACTGAACCACATCCCCAGCCCCAGTATCAGACTTCAAGAAAAAGTAGAGCTTTTTTGATTGAAGTCCAGGGTAGGAGCAGGGGCAGTGTCCTTTCTCCACTTTTACATAGTAGCCCTGCCCTTCACAAGATCCTGAGGATTCCTGTAGAGCAGGGTTTGAAAACTTTCTTATTTATCTTTTTTTTTGTGGGGGAGATGGTACCAGGGATTGAACTCAGGGGCACTCAACCACTAAGCCACATCCCCATCCTTTTTTATATTTTATTTAGAGATAGGGTCTCACTGAGTTGCTTAGCACCTTGCTTTTGCTGAGGCTGACTTTGAACTCATGATCCTCCTGATTCAGCCTCCCAAGCTACTGGGATTACAGGTGTATACCACCAGGCCCAGCTTTATTGTTTATCTTAAGATACCTATTTATCCACATTCTATCTCTGCAAATAGCCAATTTTTTTCAAGCCTGGATCCTGTCCTAACTCTGAATTTACTTCATTTGTGTTCATTTAGTTAATTCAGCATTTCATTATACATAGCCTTATTTTCTTCTCTGGTTAATTATATAAGTAAATCTTGTCTCAAGAACCTTGAGAGCAGAAACCTGCTTCTAGAGACAGAATAGGCATTTAGGGTTAGGGTTAGGTTGGGTTAGGGTTAGGGTTAGGGTTAGGGTTGTTAGGGTTAGGGTTAGGGTTGTTAGGGTGAGGGTTGTTAGGGTTAGGGTTGTTAGGGTGAGGGTTGTTAGGGTTAGGGTTGTTAGGGTTAGGGTTAGAGTTGGGGTTGGGGTTGGGGTGGTTAGGGTTAGGGGGTTAGGGTTTAGGGTTGGGGTTGGGGTTAGGGTTTGGGGTTTAGGGTTAGGATTAGGGTGAGGGTAGGGTTTAGAGTTTAGGGTTAGGGGTTGGGGTTAGGGTTAGGGTTGGGTTAGGGTATAGGGTTTTGGGTTAGTGTTGGGGGTTAGGGTTAGGGTTAGGGTTAGCATGTATTATGATTTTATTCCTTTTTATTGGTGAATTTACAGTATTACATTGTATGGCTGTCTCATGTTTTATGTGCCTATTCACTCATTTGTTGGTTGACATTTGAATTTTGGTTATTATCAATAAAACTGCATTGAACATTCATGTCAATATTTTATGTGGACACATTCTTCATTTCTCTTGAATAAATACCTATAAGTAGAATTGCTGAGTCATATGTTCAGTTTGTAACTTTTTACAGTAGCTGTCAAATTTTCCAAATTGGGTGTACCATTTTATATCTCTACCAGCAGTATGAAGGGGTTTTCTGTTTCTCTGTATAGCAGCATTTATTATTATTTTTTTGATTGTAGCTCTTATCAGTATACTTAACTATAGGTTTAATTTACATTTTTCTAATGTCTAATAATGTTGAATGTCTTTTCATATGCTTATTTTTCCCTCTGTAAATCTTGTTTTTGAAATGTCTGTTCAAATCTTTTACCTATTTTTTAAATTGAATTATCTCTTACCTATTGAGTTGTAGGTGTTCTTTACATTTATGTGGTGCTGAGGATCGAACCCAGTGCCTTGTGCATGCTAGGCGAGCACTCTACCACTGAGCCACAACCCCAGCCCTGATTATTAGTATTTAAACAGGAGTTGAAAGCTATACTTTTTATTTTCCTGACAAGAATCCTGCTTAGGGGCTGGGGCTGGAGCTTGGGCTTATTGGTAGAGTACTTGCCTAGCATGTGCAAGGCACTGGGTTCCATCCTCAGCACCACATAAAATAAATACATAAAATAAAAGGTATTGGTTCCAACTACAACTAAAAAAATAACAAAACAAAACTATTTAAAGAAAAAAAAAAGAATCCTGCTTAGGTTGATAGCCACACTTAGCAAATTATATGTAGAAATATTCAAATAAAGACACTATTACACTATAACTTCCCTGAACTCAGGGATGTATAGTTGACATTGCTAAGGGTGTATAGACCATGAATTCCTTTAAGAGTCCACATAGGTCAGCAAGAGTTTAAAAAAAAAGAAAGCAAATCCAGAAAAAGGACAATGGGCCATATTTATTTGTACCTTCTCCTGCATAAGAATTCATAAAACTGTGAGACTGTGAGTAAGTGAATGACATTTTAGAAAAATATATTGTGTGGTTTCCAGCTTTGGAAGCAAGTAAGTAAATGGATGAAAATTTGACTAAGTAACATGGTGGAGCTATCTTAGCAAATGTTAAGATTTCTTGTAAGAATTTATTGCTTAATGATAAAGGATGCAGACTTTTCATAAAGAGGATAGAGACCATTGAGAATACTACTTGATCTTTAAGGATATAATTGCATAGAGTAGAACTCTTATCTAGTACTTGTTTTTTGGAACTGTGATGAACTCTCTTTTTTAATTGCCTTTTTCTAGCTAGCACTTGCTGCCATTCCTACTCCTATACCTCAACCAAAATAGCAATCTTATTTTCAAAATCTTTTGCTAGCTTTTTTCTTGCATTTTTTTAGCATATACCATAAAACTCACTATTTTAATGTGTACAGTGAAGTGGTCTTTAATGTATTCACAGTGTGTTATAACCATCACTATTGTAATTCCTAAAAATTTCTCCTACTCCCAGAAGAAACTTCATACCTGGTGTCAATCATTCTAAATTTCTCCATATCCTGGCAACCACTCATCTGCTTTCTTTCTCTATGAATTTACCTTTCCTGGACATTTCATGTAAATGGAATCATATAACATGACCATTTACATCTGACTTCTTTTATATAGCATAATCTTTTTGAAGTTCATTCATACTGTAGCTAGCATATTATCTGAGTTTCATTCCTCTTTATGACTGAATAATATTCTACTGAATATATGTACCACGTTTTGTTCATCCATTAATTGATGGACAATTTGGTTGTATGACTTTTTGATCATTACAAATAATGCTGCTATAAACATTTGTGTACATGTGCTTTGTGCGAACATTTATTTTTAGTTTTTTGGATATATCCATCTAGGAGTTGATGGAGCATACAGTTCCTCTGTATTTAACTATATTAAACTTTTCCACAACGGCTGGCACCAATTTACATTCCCATCAGCAATGCATGAGGGTTCCAGTTTTTTCCGTACTCTCTCTACGCCTATTATTTTCTTCATCTCTTTTTTTTTTGAAATTATATCCATCTGCATGGGTGCTAAGTAATTATTTTATGATTCTGATATGCATTTCCCTGATGTCTAATGATACTGAATATCTTTTCATGTGTTTATTGGCCATTTTTATATCTTGTTTAGAAACATGTCTAATCAAATACTGTGTCTAAAATTGGTCTTTTTTCCCCCTCTTTCTTCATAAGAGTAAATTTTTGCCTTTTACTGTCTCAGAAATAGCTTTGGATCTTCACTGTTGAGCTTGGACTAGCATCATAAATTCATCCTGGAAAACTCACTCAAGGCCTACCTGCCATTTTTAGATATGATGATAACTGGGCAAGCAGTATTTTCTGTTTTTGATTGGTGGACGGCTTTTCTTTATTTTCCATTAAAAATGTTTCAAAAGCATATTTTGATGGAGTTATTGTCATGGCTGTAATTTGGATTTGGGCAAATCTTATTGGGAAATTAATTATGATAGAATGATAACGTATCTATGGTTGATACTCTTATTGGTGCTCACTGGAAGTGTTAAAGTAGAATCTAGAAAACTATTTATTGGTTGTTTATAGAAGAAATTAGTGCATAATAAAGAAAGTTGAATTATGTGCTTTTTGAGATTCTTTTCAGCTTTAAGATTCTGAAATTTGTCCCAGTGAAATGGTATAAAAAGTATCTTATTGCATCATTATTTTGTACAAACTTTTTTTTGTAAAAAGTTTGATTCTCAGGGTAATGTAGATTTGCCTTGAAAATGTGGAATTACTTCAAAAACAGAACGAAGTATTATGTACTTTATTGTTTTTAAGAGATTTAATTTGTTTTACTTTGTTGCAGTTCAGATAGTTTGCTTTCAGTCCTTAAAAAAAAATGTTTTCTTACAGATTAGCAAGACATCTACAAAAAGAGGCCCAAGCTCAACACAACAATTCTGAATTCACAGAAGAGCAAAAGGTACCATCAAATAATATCTAGATATATTCAATTCCAAATGAAATTGCTCTTGAGTCCATTAAGCAGAAAAATAAACAAAAAACTGTTATATTTAAGTAAAAAAAATCAGATTGATCATGCTTTGCCTAACATTAAGTGAACATTTATACAGATATATAACTTATCACTTAATGAATTTCTTTTCTTAACTATTTAGGCCTTATTTAACTCTAACAGAAGTCATCCACACTTTAGTTGAAAAGCATGGGTAACCCAAAGACTGGAGTTTGTTCCGAGTCACTTGGAAAAACAGAAGGATTGGGAATAAGTGCATTCCACCTCAATGCTTAACTCTGAATTTTCATAACTCTTTATGTATCACCTCTCAAAGCAAAAAAGAGAACACACTCAAAACCCCCCAAACCAAAAAACAAATGGAAAAAAAATTAGGTCAAGTCAAAAACTTGGCATACAGACCTGTCAGCTAAATAAACATATAAGATTGCAAAATGTTTCACTACTGTTCTTTCTTCCTTGAATTAAAATTTTTGTATGTCAAGTTGATTCCCTGATAGAGATTATGTAAAAGGGGATACTTTAAAGTAACTTATTCTAAAAGAAGAGAAGAAATGGGAGGAAACAACACCCATTTTCTCCTGGCTCAGAGTAAGTAGTGTTAAGTCAATTTTTAATCTTGTAGATAGTGAAAAATATGTGTTAGTCTTTTCTTCATCTCTTTTTTTTGAATAAATTTTATTTTTATTTATTTATTTATTTATTTATTTATTATTGGTTGTTCAAAACATTACAAAGCTCTTGACATTTCATATTTCATACATTAGATTCAAGTGGGTTATGAACTCCCATTTTTACCCCAAATACAGATTGCAGAATCACATTGGTTACACAGCCACAATTTTACATAATGCCCTATTAGTAACTGTTGTATTCTGCTACCTTTCCTATCCTCTACTATCCCCCTTTTCCTCATCTCTTAAGAAAAGGCAGTGTGAAAACCCTGGTGACCTAATTCAGTCTTATTAATACTTTTCTTTTTTTGCACAAGGGGAAATGGGAGTAATTTTTTGCATAACTTTTTAATTAAACTTAAGCAAGTTTTTAATCCATAGGCCTGTGTTTATTGATTCTTAGTTACAGGAGTTTGGGGAGAAAAAGCCCCCAGAGGGTTAGCCGTATTTCTTGCCCAAATATATTTGTATTTTTAAAATATTTAAAATCTACTTAAAAAATTATGTTACTACAATTTGAAAGGGTGTTTTTCGTTTTTCCTTAGTAAGTGCTAATATCCACAATACATTTAAGAGACTTAGGATATTAGTCCTGGAAAATAATTATCACAAAGGAAATAGCTGATATGCTTAAGGAAAGGAACAAAGACTATACACTATCCCACTTCTGTAAGATTTGTGAAATCTATCTAGGAACTGATTAGGAAGTGATCAGCTGGCATCATTGAATTAAGACTTAAAATATCTAAATCTTGATGAATAGAATCTTAGATATCCAGGTACATAAATTAATAGTTAATGAAGTATGTTATGAATATGAAGACAATAAAAAATGTAAAAAAAGTTTTAATGATCCCATATTTTAGTCACCTATTTGCCTTCAATTAGTTAGATTTCTCCAGCATTTGTTGCTCAGGAGTAGAACCTGTGAGCCACATGGCCTGAGATTAAAGTCTTTTGACCTCCTAAAACATTTTAAAATTACAAAACAAACAGGTTAATATCAAAAAATGAACCTTGTTAAGTGATGAGGAAAAAATTAACTTTTTCTTCATTTTCTTTATTATTCTGAGACTAGAGTTGTTGTTGATAATGCTATTGATTCTTTAATTTATAGCTGTCCAGCTTGTCTTTGGTTATAAAGACCCCCAGATCTTGTACTCCAAAAGATCTAGGAGGCTGCAGGACCTAGGGGAGAGAGCTGAGACCTAGAGTCAGAAGACTTAAGTCTTGCATCCTGGCTTTGGCTCTGGGCCTGGTTTTCCTTATATAAGAAATGAGAGATTAGAAAACTCTTAAGTGAATTTAAAAGGTCTTTCCTTCCTAAAACTCCAGTGACCTCTACCTGTGAAGTGGTCTGTACCTCCTCCTTTCCTGGAAGCCTGATTTCTGAGGAACATATTATTTATAATACCTGCCCAGGAGGCATTTCTGGCTGCCAGGTGTAACTGCAGACCATATCTAATTAAATTATATATAATTAAATTATATATAATTAAAATAATATATAATTAAATTATATATAATTAAATCATATCTAGACCTATCACCAAACCAAACTTGATTTAGAATTGGTTGTGGCATATTAGTTTAGAAGAGAATATATACTCATCTCTCTCCCACTTCTCAGCCCTTTGTCTTCTGATTCTCTTCTCTAAAATCTGTAAGGTGCTAGAAAAGGAATAATAATTTATTTAAAGAAGTATAGATCTCTTTTGTAAATTTCTTAAATTGTAGATGGACACTATATCTTTGTTTTATTTATTTTTTTTATGTGGTACTGAGGATCGAGCCCAGTGCCTCACACATGTGAGGCAAGTGTTCAACCACTGAGCTAAAATCCCAGTCCCTATAGATCTCTTATAAATAAAAATTCTTGATTTTAGTAACTGACAGTTAAAATTATCTTGGGATTTATAGCATTTTTTTTCCTACAGAAAACCATAGGCAAAATTGCAACATGCTTGGAATTGCGAAGTGCAGCTTTACAGATAAATGGATTTTTTTAAATGAATTATTCTAAATTGTTCTGATAAGATATTAGACATTCATGCCCAAAGCAATATTATCTCAGAAGGGTTTTATAACAATTGGAATTGATCAGTTGAACTCACACTTAAATGATTTAGTTCATACTTTGTAAACGGTAGAAATAAAAGATATGATTCTAATTTTTTCTGTTTCTATTAGCTTGAATATTCCAAAAATCAGTTTGGAACTTTTCATTTTCTACCTTTAAAACAAGAAATATATTTATTTTAAATATTTTATTCTTGCCATTTAAAAGACATAGGGTGCAGTGAAATCTTTGTAATGAAAAGATATAATATGCATATTTTAAATTTAGTCCACACAGTCCCAGGAAGAATTTAAACTGGAGGACCTGAAGAAGCTAGAACCAAGTAAGTTTTGTTTTATATTTTTTAGTGATATTCCTTTAGGAAGAGAGTTTTATCTGTTGTGAATATTAAGATTGTTTAGCACAGAAAGTGATTGGATTTATTTCTCTTATTTTTTGGTGCTTTTAAAATTCCTACAATATTTGTATTTTTAATTACCATTTGGATTTAATCTTTATTATAGAATATATATGTTGTACTTCATCTAAATATCCAAATTAACCTTTAATTTGTCTTAATGGCTTTAATAAGATTATAATTATTTTGATAAACATTTTCAGTAGAGTCTAGTAGAGAATATAAGGTTACAGTCATTAATGCCCATTCACATTACATGTTATTGAAAACTACAGTCTGAATGTTGGGAATGCATTACAAAGTGTTTTTTTGTTGTCTCCATTTTTTTCCCTTCTTCAAAATTTTAAAAAGTAAACAATTCCTTCAGTTATCTTGTTGGTTAGTATATTCCCAAATAAAGCCTTTCTGCTATTTCAAATGATTGCTCTCTTAGAACTGTCTGCAGTATGGGCAAAGGCACAGTGTGAATAACTGAATGAATGTAAGTTAATGTAGCCTTTTTAAAAAAACTTTTTTAGTTGTAGACAGATACAATACCTTTATTTTATTTATTTGTTTTTATGTGGTGTTGAGGATCGAATCCAGTACCTCACACATGCAAGGCAAATGCTCTGCCAACTGAACTATAACCCAGCTCCTGTACTCTTTTTTATTGAGATAAGATTGCACATCTCAGTGCATTTATGTGACTAGGGAATAGTAGATTTTATTTATCCAACTAAGTAAGATTTTTAAGTAGGGAATCATAAAATCAAAGCATTTTCAAACAGAAAGGAGTCTCAGACTTGTGATCACATTCTCTATTGAGGAAAGAAATGAAATTATTTGTTTGTCCTGTTTCACTTCAATCTCCAGTAACTGAGCAGGGCCTAAATTTCAGAACATTTGTCAGTGTATCTCAGTTCACACTAGTGCAATCCTTTTAATGTAAACATGCTTTGAGTAAGAGATAAAATATTAATTTAAGAACTAAAGAGAGCCTTGCACAGTGGCGCATGCCTGTAATCACAGCAGCTCGGGAGGCTGAGGCAGAAGGATATCAAATTCAAAGCCAATCCTAGCAAAGCAAGGCACTAAGCAACTTAGTGAGACCCTGTCTCTAAATAAAATACAAAATAGGGCTGGGGATGTGGCTCAGTGGTCAAGTGCCCCTGAGTTTAATCCCAGTACCCCCTGCCAAAAAAGAACTAAATAGAATGTTCCTATAAATTCCACAAACTGCCAATATCTAATTCATTATAGCAATTCTAACAAAGACATATATTATTGAGATAGCTGAAATGTGATTGTATTGCAGATCCAGGATAGAAAAAGGATTCTCAGAGTATACTGAAGGGGATCTGATTTTCTGTTGTTTGGGTTGGAAAAGTGAAGTTAACAACAACAACAGACAACAACAAAGGAATGCATAGCAGATTTGTTGTGATTCTGGTGGCTTTTCCACAGTTTTAGATGATCATATTTCATTTCTTCAGAACACCATTCTTCTGAATATGGCAAGAATTCTGTCATTTTAATAGTTTTTGTTTCTTTATGTAATCCAGATCATAAAGTTTTGTTTTCTTTGTGGTTCTGGGGATCAAACCCATGACCTCACACATGCTAGGCAAGTATTTCACCACTGAGCTACATCAGCTATAAGGATACTAATCAATGTAATATTTCTCACAAATTTTGGGGTTTTTTTGTACCTAAAACTTTATTTCTCAAAAGCATTAATAAATACTTTGTATAAGATTGAGATATAATTTATATAAAGCACAATTCACCAATTTAACGTATCATTCTTTTTTTTAGTAAATTGGAAGAGTTATGCAGACATCACCACAATCAATTTTAGGACATTTTCATCACCACAAGAAGAAACCCTATTCCCATGAGCAGTCATTCACTTCTTGCCATTCCCCTAAAATCCCTTCCAATTCCCAGCCCTATGAAACCATTAGTTTGATTTCTGTCTATAAATTGTCCTATTGTAGACATTTTATTTAAATGCACTCATATGATATATGATCTTTTATGACTGACTACATATAAGATTATTTTGAGAAAAACTCATTGATGGCTTTAAATAAAAGATTGCAACAGTTGTTTATATGGTGGTTCTACTGAAAATTATGTTTGTGTGTGAGTGTGTGTGTGTGTGTGTGTGTGTGTGTGTGTGTGTGAGAGAGAGAGAGAGAGAGAGAGAGAGAGAGAGAGAGAGAGAGAGAGATGATGCAGGGGATTGAACTAAGGGCTTTGGGCATGTTAGACAAGTGCTTTACCATAAACTATGTCACCAGCCCTCAGTTTTTTATGATAAAAATTATTAGGATTTTGGCTTCTTATTCAGTCACTATTTCCTATTAGTTGTTTGTTTCCAAACAAAATTTAAGAATCTTATAGATACACAGAGTGGCCGTAAAGACTGTGGATGTTTATTTCATATATTTATTATCTCTTCTCTTCCTCTGAGCATACTCAAGTACTTCTATTGCCTCACAAGATCTTTCATTAATTGCCTTTTTTTTTTTTAGAATAGCATCTATATGCTAAGCACTCGAATCCTCTCAGTATCATTCTGCTAAGGACAACACCGACACTAGCTTGTAAATCCCAGCAATGAGTTTTAGTGTCACCTGGATTGGTTCTTTCACTATGCTGTAGTGGTGCTGTACTACATCATTCCTAAGTACAGCTCTCCAGTTCAAATTCCTAAGAAATTATTGACCCATGTATTAGTCGAAGATCAGGTTAAAATCTATTACTTTTTTGGCTTTTAAAAAAAGATTTGGAATAGAAATGGAAAGAGCATTTTGGAGATTCACTTTATTATACTTTTAATGTTTTTCATTTGTACTTTTCCCTTCTTGATAGTTATCTTTTTAGATGATTTTAATTTGCTGTTGCTTCTCAAAGAAACATAAGTGAGTATTCTGTATTTCAGTAGGGTAGACTCTGTAATTTGGAATTTATCCAAGCAGGGCACTTGTTGTGAGTTAATTATTGAGTTGGAATTAAATATTTTCTACAAATTGGTATTTAGTAATATTTCAGATTAAGTATACTTATTCAAGCTTTCTTTTTAAAACGTTAAGCCTCTTCTAAGGAAAATAGTGAATTCTAACTTTTAATATGTTGAACTTAACTGGTTTCCTTTCTTTTAAAAAAAAGTTTTTTTTTTTTAAATTTAATGCGTGTGTGTGGTGCTGGGGATCGAACCCAGGGCATTTCCCATATAAGGCAAATCCTCTACCACTGAGCTACATCACTAGCTCTTGGCTGGTTTATTAGGCTGATGTATTCTTTACTTGAACATTTTGAAATCTTTTAAATTCTGCTGAAAATACTAAAACTATGATTGTGAAAGTCTGAGCCATTTTTTTCTTATGTTAATTGCAGTAATGTACTGCTGCTTACTCAAGCATATCTCCCCACCACCACCCTGAAAAATTCCCTTCTGTTAAGCCACCCTTCAAGGCTTCACAGAAATCCCACCTCTCCCTGAAAGCTTTCTCTGCTTTCTCTATAGAGGCATAATTAAACTCTGCCTCCTCTCCTGTATAGAATCATTTTAACTATCCATTGTCAGATCCTCACATGTGTTATTTTCACTTGTATTTGTTTTAGTCCTCAAAGAGATTTGAATAAATTCTTCCCCCACCCCAGAGCCTGTTGAATGCTTTAAGTGTAGTATGAACTTGGCAAGATTGTGTTGAGTTAAATAGATTTGAATGTTTTGAAAGAATCTTTTCCTATAATTTAAAAAATAACCTTTCAAAATTGAGGCAGCTGCCCATTTTCCTACCACAAAAATGAAACACGTCAGTCACCAAAAGCAAAATGCATTTTGATATTTGCCTGTGTGTCATCTTTTGAGGGTTAGCTTCAGGAGGTTGGTAGGTCTGTGCTCCAAGAGAAAAGCTGGGAGTGCTGAATTTTCCATGGTGGAGTAGCATCAGATGTCTGCCATGTAGTGATCCAAAGTGTGTAAGTCCTACCAAATCAGCCAATGAATCTCCAAAATATGACATGCTTCATACTTATGATAATGTCTTTTGTAAAATTCAAGCTCCTCTTCAATTCCTCCTAAGACATCATTGCTAGTATTGGTAGAAAGAAAACTCTATGTAAAGTTTAAGCTATTTTAAAAGAACAATAGAATCTGTTATTCCATAGTTGTTGAAAATGTAAACCTATAATACAGTTATAGAAAGTAAAACAGAATTTGTTTTAAAGCTATTTAAATTTGTTCTAAAGCTATTCACATAAATTAAATGTTTCATAGTACTTTAACTTGTAAAAATAATATAACAAAGCTATTATTCTAAAGCAAATACTTCCTCTTCAGAGCTTTGATACCAAAGAAATGAAAATACTATTTAATTATTCTGTTACAATACAAATGCAAGATAACCACTGAGCCACATCCCCAGCCCTATTTTGTATTTTATTTAGAGACAGGGTC